>NW_020536999.1:3941438-3955842 GCF_003426905.1 Ctenocephalides felis | reverse complement strand
AAATTATTTTTAATAGATTTCCATACGTTTCGAGTTCCAATTTGACTTGTATTTTCTTCTTCAGTAAACAAAATACACAAATTTATTAAAAAAAACACAAAACTCACATTAAATAAACAAAATACTTTAAAATATCACGATCAAGAATAAAAAGTATTTAATTTAAAAAAAAAATCAGAGTTAATAAATAAATGAGAATATTTAAATGATATTATGGACTCCCCATATTTGTCGTGAAAATAATTAAATGAAACATTAATTTTAATTTAATAATGTAGTTGTTTTATTTATTTTCATTACACTGCAATTTATAAAAAAAACGGATCGCCGGGAATTTCGATTTTTTTTTCAATAAAAAGGTAATTTTTTTAATATAATAAAAATAGTGAAATCTGTAGAAACTACTGACATAAATTCAGTACTACTGATATATTAAGATGAATAAATAATAGAATTAATTATTTATTAATCATATTATTTATATAAGTCGATCTTGACCTACATATATATATATATATATATATATATATATATCAGATGTTTTTAACGGAATTCTCAAAAATTGTAAGATTTATAGCTTTTCTCAGAATGCAATTACGTTTTTCCGAACTTGTGACTTGTAGTAGATTTATACATACATACATACATACACACATATATACACACATATATATATATATATATATATATTTGTATATGTGAAACAACTACAAAATACTTCACGTAACTTTTGGCTCTTAAACATATTTGTTATTTTTGCGCGACGATTTCTCAGAAATTAACATTTTTCAATAAAATTTCTATAACACATTTATAAATTATATAAGTATATATATATATATATATTTATATATATATATATATATATATATATATATATATATATATATATATATATATATGTGTGTGTGTGTGTGTGTATGTTCGTTGTAATATGAAAACCGCATTAAAAAAACTCAATAATAACGTACAATCCAGGCAAATTCGAATCACTTTGTAAAAAAGTTAGAATTAGTATTAAATAGATCGTTTGTATCGCGTTATATGGAAACCAACGAATATTATATAAAATGTATAGTAAGTATAATAAAAAAATAGAAAATAAACTAAACTAAAAAACTGTTTTCAATCTGACACCACTCTGACCGATGTCATGAACATATCTAGTTACTAAAGTTATTCACAGATCGCGCGAAAGTAATTTATTGACTGTTAAACATAAACCGCGTTGTAAAAGTACCTTCTTATCAGAGGGTTAACTGTATATTTAACTTCCCGTAGGGCAAGTTATAGTAATCGCAAAAAAACGAAAATGAAAATTGTTATTTATCTTTACGTTTCAAACCCTTCTGAACATTTTGGCATACCTTAGAAAAAATGGATGTATATATGTGTGTGTGTGCGTGTGTGTGTGTGCGGATACAAATGTTCGTCGACGATTTCGGGAACACCGATCAACCGATTTAAATATTTCAAAAAACATTCGATTCGCACTGATAAGGAGACGTGCTGATTAGTTTTTGGCGAAGGCAGGTCTAGCCGTTCCGAAGATACGGGGCAAAAAGTGCCAAAACCGGTAACTCAGTTTTTAAGAGAACGGAGCGTCCGATTTTAAAAATTCAGAAAACATTTTACTTGTATTAACAAGATGAAGAACAGATCAAATTTTCATGAAGCGGTTTCGGAGATCTAGTGAAAGAAATGTAAAAAAAAATGCCATTTGGCGGTCAAAAATTATCATTAGACATATTACATCAAATTATCAGATATTTTATAGAGATTTTAACAATAAGTACAAATTTTTGTTTATATGTCTTTGGGTTCCGTAGCAATATTTATCCGTTAGACGGCGACGCGGCGCTTACGCGCTTCGATATTTCGTCTCTATGCAGTTAAAGCAGTACGATTGCTTGAAAAAATTCAGAATTTTCTAAAATATTTCAAATAAATTTTTCTGCAAAAAGTTTTTTTTTCAAAAAAAGTAAATTTTTGTCAAAAATTTATAGTTTTTAAAAAAAAATCTAATTTTTTCAGAGTAAATTTTTTTCAAAAATGTTAATCTTTTAAAAAAATATATTTTTGGTACGGAAGTTCCAGCAATTTGCCTTAAGGCATGATCCATGCGCCCCACTATTTATTTATTTATTTATTTATTTATTTATTATTTACACACCAAATCGGCTTTATACAGTTGTATAATATTGTTTGCTAATTCATATCTTGTATATTTATATCTATATACATATACACACATATATATATATATATATATATATATATATATATAATATATATAAATACACATACATACACATCTACTACATACAGATACACTCGTATACTCATATAACGCATACCTAATATTCTTCTCTCCATTTCTTGTAGGAAAATACCGGTAGACCTCCTGGTGAAGCCAAATTGGTGTCACCGCGCAAAGTTGACCACGAAGGCAACTTTGTCAACCTCCAAAACAACACCTTAGATTACCACCATAATTTTACCAGGGACCTGGTTCATTATAGAATTGCTGGATTCGTGGAAGACGATGGTGCGGAATATCATCTTGAGTTGAGGTATCTGAGTAAAACATTTTTATTTATTTTTTTTTTTATTTCATAAGTATTCAACTGCTAAATAATTAACATTTAGTAATATTGATAAATAATAACATAAATTTAATAAATAAGAGTGCAAAGGATAGAATTTACATGAAAATAATATCCGTAATATGATTTGATATAAAATATAAGCAAATAATAATAAAAATAAAATTAATAAGTAATATAAATAAAATTTCTAAATAATAAAATAATACTAGAAAAATAATAAACTATAACAAAATAACAACATAAAGTAATTTTGAGAATCTGTTATAAAGGGTATAAGTGTACCATCTAATTTTGTCCTCAGACCTTCGTACTCTTTTATATCTCCCGCCCTGGTGGTGGAGCGTCATTCAAGACACCGCCGGATAAGGAGGTCTCTAGCTTCCGGGGATATTGGCGCTTCCGGATGCCATTTCCGGGGACGAGTCCGGGGTCACAGTAGGTCTGCGGTCGCCATGTCGACGTGCGACGGCCTGGTAGGTAGAAATGAATTATATATTATATATATATATATTAGGGTGGTCCTTAAAATAGTCATTGTCGATTTTCCTTGCTCCCAGGGGCTCAATGGTTCCAAATTGATAAAAAACAATTCTCGAAATTTTTAGCTCTTAATATTAACGTTTAGATAGAGCGCAATTCAATCAAAGTTTGTATGGAAAGAGCATAGAAAAATTTTTGAAAATTAAAAAAAAATGTTTTAAAGTATAACTTAGCGATAAATGAATGATTTTATATCATTCATTTGTTTGCTAAATTACATTTAAAAAACACTTTTTAAAATTTTTGAAAAAAATTTATGCTATTTCCATACAAAACTTTGATTGAATTG
This sequence comes from Ctenocephalides felis, assembly GCF_003426905.1. NCBI lineage: Eukaryota > Metazoa > Arthropoda > Insecta > Siphonaptera > Pulicidae > Ctenocephalides > Ctenocephalides felis. Next base: position 3,952,404 of record NW_020536999.1, on the reverse strand, counting down.
CGCTCTATCTAAACGTTAATATTAAGAGCTAAAATTTTCAGAGAATTGTTTTTTTATCTATTTGGAACCATTTGAGCCCCTGGGAGCAGGAAATTCAAAAATGACCATTTAAGGACCACCCTAATATATATAATATATATATATATATATTTGTTTTATTTTTAGTTAGGCTACATTCGTTCAGACGATGGAGAATTTTGGATAGAACCAAGTGGGGTTCATGAACCCAGCGAGTTGGGTGATAGACCCCATGTCTTGTTCAAGAGGTCAACGCTACAAGCAGAGGTACGATATATTTTTATTATTATTATTATTATATATATATATATATAATATATATATATATATATATATTATATATATATAGTTCTTTATCCTGTAAATTTAGAAGAACTAAAACAAACCTTTCTATCAATAAAAGTTACTAGTTCAGCGGGTCCGGATCAGATACCTAGTCTTATTCTTAAAGAATTCTATCCCTTTTTCATAGATAAATTTATGTTATGTTTAAATAAATGCTTCGATGAAGGAATATTTCCATCCCACCTCAAGCATTCAAAGATTTTTCCACTTCATAAGAAAAATAATAAAGACGATATAAATAATTACCGTCCCATTTTCCCTCTTGAACTCTTTCGATAAAATTATTGAAAAAATCTTGCATACTAGATTAACGTCTTTTCTCAATAAATATAATATTTTGTTCAAGAATCAGCATGGTTTCCGAAAGAACCATTCTACTTCCCACTCAATTTATAATTTAGTTCATAACATCATTGACTCCTTCGAAGAAGCCACATATTGTACTGCTATATTTTGCGATCTGTCCAAAGCTTTTGATAGTATTTCTCATCAAAGACTTCTTGATAAATTAGAAAATTGTGGTATTCGCGGACGTTCGCTCACACTATTTGAATCTTACCTATCTAATCGAACACAAAGCGTTTACTTAAATAACGATCACGAGCAAATAATTTCGGATAAATTGACAAGTTCATTGGGCGTGCCCCAAGGATCAATTTTAGGGCCTCTCTTATTTCTCATATATATTAATAATTTACCTCATTGTACAAATCTTTGTGATTTTATTCTTTTTGCGGATGATACCAGCGTTATCATCAAGGCCAAATCTCTTAATGAATTACAACATAAATTAAGCGTGGTTATGTCAGAAATAACGAAATGGCTTTGTGAAAATAATCTAGTCCTCAATAATGATAAGACCCAAATCATATCTTTTTGTACAAAAAATCGTTTATCTAATAATATTACTTTTTTAACCATCAATAATTCAGCATATAATTTTTCGCAAGTATCAAAGTTTCTTGGTATCCATATTAATAATAATTTAAAGTGGTCTGATCATATCTCTATCTCACTATCACCAACTTTATCTAGAACATGTTTCATGTTGCGCACCCTAAAACCCAAACTCGGTTTAAATTGCTTACTTTCAGTTTATTATAGCACCTTTTATTCTCACGTTTCATACGGCATCCAATTCTGGGGTTTTTCATCCGAACTAATTAAAATATTTAAGCTTCAGAAAAGAGCTGTTCGAATAATTTTTTCCTTGCCCAGTAAAGCCTCCTGCAGACCCATATTTAAAAAATACAATATTCTAACTGTCCCATGCGTTTTTCTGCTGGTAACATTATCTTTCATCAAAAACAATTCGAAACTTTTTGATCTGGCTTCGTCCTCCTCAAACTACAACACTAGACACAAACTTATTAAGGCGCGTACATATAAATTAGCCAGCTCTTTCAATACGATCGACGGTCTAGGTATTCAGCTTATGAATAAACTTCCACTCAATATCCGAAACTTAGACTGCAAAAAATTTCATGCTTCCCTAGTTAAACTTTTTAAAGAATTAGCTTTTTATGACATTACTGAATTTTCTCAATTTGATTTCAATAACTATTTTCTTGCATAATCCTTATCCTGTATCTATGTAGTCTGACCATTTGATCGCCTGTACAACCATATATTTTTTTTTTCATTTTTTTATTGCTATTTTATTAATATAATTTTTTTAAATGAGTATAACTTTCAACCTTGTGCAAGAATTTTGAGCTCGACTAGTGGTCAAATAGACTTTAATATGATGAACTTGATGATGAACATTGTACTTAATGTTCGAATGCTTTTTTTTTCAGCTCTTTTTTTTCAGAAGCGAAATTACTATTCTTTTAATATTAACTATGAATAAGCTTGACAAGAGCCTGAAATAATATCTATTATTATTGATTACGGCTTGCTTATGAATAAATAAAAATATATAAATATATATATATATATATATATATATATATATATATATAAATTTCTATTTAAGGGTTTGCATAGGAAACGAAAGCGAAAGAAGAAACGGCGCGCGGGCAATTGCGGAACAAAAGAACCAAAAAAACGAACCATGATCTTCGAAACCGCCAGAATGAAAAGACAACAGGTATAGCCCAATATAGATAATATATATATATATATATAAAATAAATAATTATTATATTACTAATTATTTATTATCCTTTTAGGGTAACTTGTTGTCGAGAAGAGCAAGATCGATCAGCAGACCTCGACATGTCGAAACTTTGCTGGTGGCTGACAAATCGATGGTGAACTTCCACAGCGATACGGATATTGAAGCATATTTGTTGACAATTATGAACATGGTAAAATAATTGTTAAATTGTAAATAAAATGATAACAGTTGCCAAGTAACCCACAAGACGTAATACAGCTAGTTAGAATTTGGCCCTTATATGTTGTAATATTTGGGGAGTTCAGGACTGTTTTTTTACATTTGTATAAATAACGTGGAAACTTTGGAAAGAACATTCTTTTTAATTATCTGGGCAGAAACTTGATATAATTTACTACTTTTCCATATAAAATGTTTTATATAGTGTTATACAAAATTTTTAAATAAAATGAGTGTGAACTCATTCTTATACCTTGAGTATATTTGATATACACATATAGATTCTGGTCATTTTTTAACATTCCGTTGAATAACTTAAAAACTTTGGTCAGAAAAGTCTTTTCTAATTATTTTAGTAGAAACTAGTTAAAATTTAGAACTTTTTTATATAAAATGTTTTATATAGCCTTATACAAAATTTTTAAATAAAATGAGTCTCAACTCATCCTTATGCAATGTGTAAAACTCTTATCTAGTTAGCTTGGCAGAAACTAGATAAAAATTTACTGTATTTTCATTATTTTATTGCTACGATACGAAATTCTGAAAATATCTAGATTAAAAATAAATACCCCAAAAATGTATGAAAAATTAACAACTGTGATGTCATTGACTAGCAATAGCAAAGATTTACATTTTAATCTTTATTTTTTCTATCTTTTCGACATAAAATTTTACGTTATCAGTAGATCTACAAAAAACTATTATAGTAAAAACTATAGAAAATACGAAGAGAAAACAAAATGTTTAAACAAAAATATCTATCGCTTAATTAAAAAATCACACGACCCTAAATTTTCACCCTGCTATAAAATCCTTTTTAATAATAGTGATTTCAGTAATCGAATGAATTTTCATTCCGTTTTCAGTCAGTAAATATTTTTCACTGAATTTAAATTAAGATTTTCTTAAACTTATTAATCATATTAATTAATTAATTTTTCTTAAAAAAACATTTTAAAGGTTGTCATTTTCTTTACTTAATTTTTTCATATTGCGGAATTCGAAAATATATACAACCTTAGATTCAACACTCCTACTACTTCAGTACGTCGTAATTGTTGATAAAAAAAATCACTAATTTTGTTGCAAATGTCTTAAAGTATATCTAAAAATATCATTAGCCTGCAAAAAGTTATTTAATTGTTATTAAATTAAACGTTAAATGAAATTAAAAGTTAAATTTTCACCCTGCTATAAAATCATTTTTAATAATAATAATTTAAGTAATCTAATGAATTTTCATTCCGTTTTCAGTCAGTAAATATTTTTCACTGAATTTAAATTAAGATTTTTTTGAACTTTTTAATTATATTAATTAATTAATTTTTCTTAGAAAAGCATTTTCAAGAGTTGTCAATTTCTTAATTTTTTCATACTGCGAAATTGGAAAATATATACAACCTTAGATTTTCACCCTCCAACTATTTCAGTACTTCGAAATTGATTATAAAAGAATAACTAATTTTTGCAAATGTTTTAAAGTATATCTAAAAATAGCCTACAAAAATTATTTAATCGTTATTCAATAAAGTTGGAATAATTGGCAGCACACTTAGAAACAGACACCCTGTATGTTTCTAACATTTCTAACATTTGATTGCCCGACTGCAACTCAGTATAATAATATGTCTATTAGTCTACTTACACTTAGTTCTTATTTTTTTAGGTAAATTCAATTTACCAAGACCCCTCATTAGGAACTTCGTCCACGTTGCTGTGGTGCGCATAGTTTACTAGAAGACGACCTGGACGTCCTTCTGGAGCAAGAATTAGCTCATATAGATCACAAACACAATATTCATGAAGATGGTGACGTAAAATCACCGACAACCCTCCTGGTACAAGCAGGAGTAAAAAGACACATTGCTTTGGCTGATAAATCTAATTGGAATAATGGTAAAATAAACCATATACTATTGAACCAACTATAAGCATTCACTATATCTTTTTATCTCTAGGTGGTTATTCAAACGTGTTAAAAAAATTCTGCCGCTGGCAAAGATTAGCGAACACAGCAAGTGATCACCATGCCCTGCACCACGATGCAGCTGTCCTGGTGACCAGGACAAGTCTATGTACTGGTGACGCCAATCCATCAGAAAAAGTAAATGAAGACGATGGTGGATCATGTAGGTAAGTCAGTGAGATGACTGATGTAAATAAAAAACTAGTGGTGTATGGCATCGTGCCTTAAGGCAAGTTGCTGAAATTTCCCGTACCGTAATGAAATATTCGAGAAATTTGAAACGTTTTCAAATATATTATTACAACAAATACTGTAACTTTCATTATTTTTGCATTATCTTGTTTGTTATATCTGAGCAAATCAAATGCAAATCACAAATCAATTTATCTCCAGAACATTAACAATCGTCATTTCATTTCAAAAACAAAATAATTGCCTAATTTACACAAAATTGAAAAAGTGCTCCCTTATAGTCACAGTCTAAACGCATTTGCAAATAATTCTGTGCTTAGCTTGGCGGCATTTTCATATTTTTCAATAGTTTTTTTTAGACAAATTTTATTTTAGACAAAAATTTAGCGCTCCTGTACATAAACATTCTAAACGCACTTGGGTGAACATTTGTACCAGAGTGGCGCTTAGACTGTGCTTAGCCTGGGTAATTTTTCGAATTTTTAATCCAAAATTACAACTAGTGGGGCGCATGGCATCGTGCCTTAAGGCAAATTGCTGGAACTTCCCGTACCAAAAATTATTTTTTTTTAAAGATTAACATTTTTGAAAAAAATTTACTCTGAAAAATTAGATTTTTGAGAAACTATAATTTTTCACAAAAAATTACTTTTTTTTAAAAAAAAAGACTTTTTGAAGAAAAGTGTGTTTTGAAATATTTTGGAAATTCTGAACTTTTTTTCAAAGCAATCGTACTGCTTTAACTGGATAAGGACAAAATATCAAAGCGCGTAAGCGCCGCGCCGCCGTCTATAGGAATGTAATCAAAATTTATACTTATGGTTAAAATCTCTATAAAATATCTGATAAATTGATGTGAATATGTCTAATGATCATTTTTGACCGTAAATGGCATTTTTTTTTTACCTTTTTCACTAAATCTCCGAAACCGCTAGACCTGCCTTCACGAAAATTTGATCTGTTCTTCATCTTGTTAATACAAGTAAAATGTTTTTTGAATTATTCAAATCGGACGCTCCGTTCCCTTCAACCCTGAGTTACCGTTTTTGGTACTTTTTGCCTCATATCTTCGGAACGGCTAGACCTGCCTCCGCCAAAAACTAATCAGCACTTCTCCTTATCAATACGAATCGAATATTTTTTTAATTATTCAAATCGCTTCATTCGTGTTCCCGAAATCGTCGAGGAAAATTTGTATCCGAACACACATACACACACGCACACACATACACGCACATACATACATCCATTTTTTCTAAGGTATGCCAAAATATTCAGAAACCTCTGAAACGCAAAGATATATAAAAATTTCATTTTCGATTTTTTTGCGATTACTATTACTTACCCTACGGGAAGTTAATAATATTTTATGGAAAATAAAAAAAAGATGTAATAATTTTTTATCCTCAAAAGCAATTGTTTTGTCAATACAAGCAGAAAGTTTTTTAGATCATTCAAATCGGATACTCCGTTCTCTCAAAAACTCGATTTGTATTTTCTGCCCACTTTGCTCCGTATCTCCGAAACGTCTGGACCTGCCTTTGCCAAAAACTAATCAGCACATCTCCCTATCAATAGGGATCGAATGTTTTTTAAACCATTCAAATCGGTTGATTCGTGCGCCCAAATACACAAAACTACATACCGACATACAAAACACACACACACACACACACACACACACATCCATTTAGTTTACTGAGGTATGCCTGTAACATGTTCAGAAACCTTCAAAACGTCGAGTAATGCAAAAATTTTCATTTTCGATTTTCGGCCCATTACTATAACTACCCTACGAGAAGTTCAAAATTCAATAATGATATCAGTATGTTGTTTGTTTTAGCACCTTAGGCGTCGCCAATGTGGCAGGAATGTGCAATCCAGGGAAATCGTGCAGCGTCAACCAGGACAACGGGATAACTTTGGCTCACACGATAACACACGAATTAGGCCACAAGTAAGATATAGTGGTAATCTTATATATAAAAATGGAGCTTTAGATAAAATGATCCGCTAAAACTCGAAAACGACTGAACCGATTTGGCCAGTCTTAGTCCTGAAAAATTCGTGTTAATCAGTAGGTTGTCGGAAAGGTGAGATATTATTTCAAAATCGCGTAGAAACTTCACATTTTTAATTTGAACATTTTTGCAGAAACGTTTAATTTGAATAAAACAATGGACGATGGCTAATATGTCAAATGTCAAACGTTTTTGACAGATAATGTTCAATTACGTTTTACATAAATATTATTTAATTATGATTAAAGTGTAGTAAGTAGTTTTGTTTGTAGTTTTATTTATATACAAAAACGTTAGTAAACCGGCCGCAAGTTTTACTAGAGACTCAACAACTTTTTTGAAATGTTAATATGAAAATGCACTTTTTAGCATATTTTTCTCAAACACGTTGCTCGGAAAGACCTCATTTGTATAATTATATACTCATTTTCTAGGTTACATTATTTTTTATTTATGTTATTTAAATTCAGAACCTAAATTTGGTATCGATCAAAGGGATATTTTGTCGAATATCATTTTCCCAGTTATAATTTCCCAGAATTTATCGAAGAATAGATAGTAATATATTAAGGTCCGGGGTTAAAAACCAGTAAAGTTATGCATTGTTTAACAACAATATTTGAAAGTAGAGGGAAAAAGATGTATAACCAGCTATAACCTTGATTCTTATGACTTTGCTATCGGGAGATAAACAATAATATTTGAAAATTCATAATAAAAGTATTTTCTTCCGTTGGTAGTTTTTTAGCATTAGTTAAAAGTGTAATTATATTGTAAAAATAAGATATTAAACCTGTAGCCCGTCTATGGGGCAAAAAAGTCTAGATAACAAATTTTTGAAACACAAAGAAGAAATACTTAATTCATTTTCTATCTCAGAAATTTGAATTTTTTTTATAAGCTCAGTAGTATTATATACAATTATACACAAAATCCCGAATCCAAAAAGAATCTGAAAAACTTGAAACGTAATCATTAAGTCGAAATACCAAAAAAGGACTTGGATTGGATTATACCATGATTTCTATAGAAAGTGTATAAAACTTCCAGTTTGATTGTATTGACAAAATATAGACAAACTAATGAGGTTTATTGTTTTGATAATATCTCATTGTATATAGCATTCAAACAGCACATCCTTATACGCTTGAAGTATTAATATTTTTGATTCTCTAGAAATTGTTTAGAATATACCTTACTTAGCAAAACAACGTTTGCCGGGTCAGCTAGTATATATATAAAATGCTGGTATTTTGTATATCTTGTTTATTTTTTTTTTTGTAGTTTTGGTATGTATCACGATGATAGCGCAACTGGTGGTTGTACGGGAAGAACTGGTAGTACGGTTCAATGTGATGACACCTAGTTTTTGAGGCAGATGCCGTTCAGGTTGCCTGGTCCAAATGCAGTAGGCGTGATATTACTAATTTTCTGGAGTAAGTGTTGAAAAATCATACAACCCTAAATTTTCACCACCATTGATACATAATGGTTATATTTCAGCCAAGGCTTGGGAAAGTGTCTAGAAGATCCACCACCACAAGTTTATAAATTCCCAGAATCTCCTCCAGGTAAATGCACCTTCTCCTCCAAGCAAGATTTTTAACTTCCCGTAGGGCAAGTTATAGTAATCGCAAAAGAACAGAAAATTTTTTATATATCTTTATGTTTCAAATGTTTCTGAATATTTGGGCATACTTTAGAAAAAAAAGAAGTATGTGTGTGTGTGTGTGTGGGTGAGTGTGTGTGTGTGCGGATACAAATTTTCATCGACGATTTCGGGAACACCGATCAACCGATTTGAATAATTCAAAAAACATCCGATTCCTACTGATAGGGAGACTTGCTGATTAGTTTTTGGCAAAGGCAGGTCTAGCCGTTCCGAAGATACAGAGCAAAAAGTGCCAAAACGGTAACTCAGTTTTTAAGAGAACGGAGCGTCCGATTTGAATAATTAAATAACATTTTACTTGTATTAACAAGATGAATAACTGATTAAATTTTTGAGAAGGCAGGTCCAGCGGTTGTTGACTCTATAAAAATAAGCTAAAAGTGTCTTTGGCGGTCAAAAATGTTCATTGGACATATGTACATCAAATTATCAGATACTTTATAGAGATTTTAATACTGTGTGCACTTTTGTGTAAATTTCTTTGGGTTCCGTACCAAGATTTTTAATTTTAAAGTTTTTTTATATGGTTCAAACAAATGTCCTCGACATTTTCGACAGTATGGAATAACCGATTTGTATGATTAAAATATCATTCGGTTCGTAATCGATTGCGAGGTGTTTTGCAATAGGCAATTTTGTCGTTTCGGAGGTACGGAGCGCAAAGGGCGTCAAAACGGTTATGCAGTTTTTGAGAGAACGGATCATCCGATTAGATTAATTCAAAAAATATTTTGCTTGAGCAGACGGTGTGCAATTTTGAAAATTTTCAAAAAAAAATCCAAATTTTCAAATAAATTCAAATTTTCGAAATTTTTCATAATTTTCAAAAAAAAAAATTTGAAAAATTAAAAAAAAAGATTTTTTACAAAAATTTGAAAAATATTCCGAATATTTTCAAAAATTTTCAAATTCTCAAAATATTTAGAAAAAACGTTTTTTTTCATTCCAAAAAAATTCAAACTTTTAAAAAAATATTCTAAATTATCAAAAAATCGGATTTAAAAAAATGAACTCTTGTAAACGTACTCATAATTTGTTCATAAAATACGTTCGTCGCCCGATTTAAAAAGCACTTATAAGTTCACAGTATGTATTTATAATAAATAATCTATTTGAAATTATTCAAAACAATTATTATTTTTATTCCTCGAATGTCTAATTACGGTACGGGAAGTACCAGCAATTTGCCTTAAGGCACGATGCCACTAGTTTCATCAATCTTTCCTTTCTCTTTAGGAGTTTTATACGATGCAGTTCAACAATGCAGAATGCAATTCAATTTGAGCAGCTCCACCTCAAATACAACATTTTCAAATCAACCAGGAGATTCTAACATCGAAGGTCCCGTTCCTTGTTCACCACCGGATGAGATCTGCTCCAGACTCTGGTGCGAGTTCGACGGCGTTTGTTCGACTCTGCTGCGACCTGCTGCTGAAGGAACACTTGCGGCGAAGGAATGGTAAATTCATCATAGAATCAGATTGGATGAAATGACTTTTCTACTATTTTATCATCTGTTTCAGTGGTGTCAGAATCAACAATGCGTCCCAAAAGCGCCAACGCCTCCTGCAATTCACGGCAGTTGGGGTCCTTGGGGTTCCTGGACATCATGCAGCAGGGGTGGATCAGATAATCAAAACCATAAAGAATATACAGATTTAGATCCCAATATCTGTATTGGCGGAATCCAGAGCCAAAGTCGAGAATGCGATTCACCAAAACCGAAACACGGAGGAAGGTTTTGTGTTGGAGAAAGAACCAGGTAAATAGTAATAGAAGGCAATTCTGAGCTCTGTTAAGGGGGTATTCTAGTGTACAGCAATAAATTTTAGTTCATTTTTAAAGTGTCGTAGAAGAAAGCAATGAATGTTTTTACTATCCATGTTTTCACCACTTGTTTATTAATATTATTAAAATAATACAATACAAAAATTTAAAAAAAAGTTGAAGATTGAAGAAACTGGTAGCTGATGAAGTACGCGTTCTCAAAAAATCGGCACCTCAGTCTTGACATGATTTCAGCCCTCCTAGCCGTCGGAAACGCAAAAAATAAAAAGATTATTAATCTACAATGATGTCGCAATCACCCGAACTAGCGATGAGTAAAAAATTTTTTTTTACAAATTGGCGACTGTTTGAAAAAAAGTGTCCTTTTTTATTGTTTTTTTGAGTTTCTTGAATTTTTTAAATATAGTCAAAATTGGAATTTGAGGATGATGCTAGTTCGGGCTACAGATAGGTCCATAAACAAAGACTCTCTGAACATTTCAAGTGAATCGGTCGAGTAGAACTAGAGAAATCCTGTCAACCATACTGAAAAAGTCTGTTCTGAAAAAAAAAACGCATTTAAAGTTTTGCGTGAAGTTTTTTGCTGTCAAAGTCATAAAATGATATGTTATACTTCTTTT
>NW_020536999.1:3925404-3940438 GCF_003426905.1 Ctenocephalides felis | reverse complement strand
GGATCCGTGCGCCCGATATCGTTGACGAAAAATGGTATCCATACATACACACACACGACACACATCCATTATTTCTGAGGTTTACAGCTGTTTACATTGATAAATAAAAATTTTGTAAATTTTTTATAAATTCGAAATATTTTAATTTTTTTGTAAAAAAAAACTATTTTTCTTAATTTTTTGAGAATTTGGTAATTTTTGAAAATATATTCTATATAAAATTGATTGTTTTTGAAAATTTCGAACATACTCAAATTTTACAAGAATTTTTTTTTTTTTAATTTCGATTTTTTTTATTTCAAATTTTTTTTTTGAAAAATTTTCAAGATTACGAAATGTTTGTAGAAGCATCCATTTTTTTCAAAAGTATGCCAGAATGTTCAGAAACCTCTAAACGTAAGGATGTGCAAAAATTTTCAATTTTGATTTTTTGACGATTACAATAATCCTACGGGAAGTTAACCAGTATTCTTTTTATAGCATGCACGTGTGTTCCCTTATTACGCATTAGAAGTATAACTTCAAAATCAATTAAAAGCAATAACTCACTTTTATCAAAATACGGCAACCTTCATAGAATTTCCCATGGTAGCTCTCGTTGTTTTTGCTTGAACAGTGTTCTGCACGAAAAATGGTCGAATCTTCTGGACAAAATTGGCTTGTGCATACCCTATATCTATAAATAACAACAAAACATATAAAACCTTATTTTTACAATTTATATCATTATGATGCAATTCTGCCTTAATAGAGCTGTTACGGCAGAATTGTCCCCTATATCTATTTTACCCTGGTTCTTTCTCCAACACAAAACCTTCCTCCGTGTTTCGGTTTTGGTGAATCGCATTCTCGACTTGGCTCTGGATTCCGCCAACAGATATTGGGATCTAATCTGTATATTCTTTTTGGTTTTTGATTATCTGATCCACCCCTGCTGCATGATGTCCAGGAACCCCAAGGACCCCAACTGCCGTGAATTGCAGGAGCGTTGGCGTTTTTGTTTTGGGACGCATTGTTGATTTTGACACCACTGAAACAAGGATAATAAAATAACTAGTTGGTTTGGTATTTAGCCTTGAGGCAAGTTACATGAACTTCCCTAATTGTATAAATAATCGACTTAATCGATAAAAAATAAATTAATTTGTGAGTTATTAGAAGTATTCCGAATGGACTTAATACACATCTTTGAAAACGAATGAACACGTTAACTCGGAGTATTTTCTAAAAGCAAATTTTTCAAAAATCAATAATTTTAATAATTGAGCCAGTTTTTTTGTAGGACTTTAATTGTTTAGTATGTTCATTAAGACCAAGCATTTATCGTTATAATAATCATCTAATTTTAATTTTAGCAAATGTCAAAAAACTACTCATTTTCTTAATCTTTGAATAATTCTTAAAATTAAACTACTTGTCGTAAGGCGTGATATTTCAGTAAGTTCTATAGACCATGATATATATCGCCAAAAAAAGTTCCATGAAAATCGGCTTAAATTTTTTTTCAACACACATAAAAGACAAGAAAACGGCTCGGTAGATTTTCACCTAAAACTAATCAGTATCATTCCCAACTAATATTTTCGAACAGTTTTTGATTTTTTAAAATCGATTCGGTAGTTGAGCTTAAATGTGGACGAAAAGTTTAACACTTTTTTTCAAATTGCAAAGAAACGGTTGGGCAGATCGTCTCATAAAACTGACAAATTATAGTCCTCATTGAGATACACCAAATGGCTTTTAATTTATGAAATTGGTTCAGGCGTTTTTGAGAAAACGTCGATGAAAGTTCTAATTTTGACAAATGCCAAAAACCATACTAATTTTTGCAAACTTTGACAAACTTTTAAAGCTAAACCAGTTGTCGTAGGGCTGTAATATTTTAGTATGATCTAGAAGACTATGGTATCTACCGTCAAAAAAAATCATAATAATCGTCAAAAAATTTTTTAACACTTTATTACAAGAAAACGGCCCGGCCGATCTCTACCAAAAACTAATCAGCACGATTCCCAATCAACATCTTTCGAACGGTTTTTGAATTTTCTTAATCGGTTCAGAATTGCAGGCTAAAACGTGGATGAATTTTTTTTCACTTTTCTGCGATTTATAAAGAAACATCTCAACCGATCGTTCCACAAAACTGACAAACGATAGTCCTCGTCGAGATACATCGAATGGCTTTTAAATTTTTGAAATCGGTCCAGCTGTTTTTGAGAAACGTCGATTTACGGCAAAAAATCTGTTACACACACACACACACACCACACATACTTTTTCCATTTTGGTCTCATTCGATTCAAATGTCTTGAAACGTCAGGAGAAACATAAAATTAGCGAGTCGGATTTTCTGATGAAAACATAAACTTCTCCTTCGGGAAGTTAATAATAAAAATATACCAGTCTAATTTTACGTGTATCTTACCATTCCTTCGCCGCAAGTAGTTCCCTCTGCTGCAGGTCGCAGCAGAGTCGAACAAACGCCGTCGAACTCGCACCAGAGCCTGGATATCTCGTCCGGCGGTGAACAAGGAACAGGACCTTCGATATTAGAATCTCCTGGTTGATTTGAAAATTTTGTATTTGATGTGGAGCTGCTCAAATTGAATTGCATTCTGCATTGTTGAACTGCATCGTATAAAACACCTAAGAGAAAGGAAAGGTTAATGAAACTAGTGGGGCACATGGCATCGTGCCTTAAGGCAAATTACTGGAACTTTCCGTACCGTAATTCGACATTGGAGGAATAAAAATAATAATTGTTTTGAATAATCTCAAATAGATCATTTATTACATACTATAAACTTATAAGTGCTTTTTAAATCGGGCGACGAACGTATTTTATGAACAAATTATGAGTACGTTTACAAGAGTTCATTTTTTTTTAAATTCGATTTTTTGATAATTAACTTCCCGTAGTTATAGGGTAAGTTATTGTAATCGTCCAAAAATCGAAATCGAAATTTTTACATTTCTCGACGTTTTGAAGATTTCTGAACATTTTGGCATACTTCAGAAAAAATGGATGTGTTGTGTGTTTGTGTGTATGCATGTATGGATACAATTTTTTGTCCACGTTTTCGGGCGCACGGATCAACCGATTTGAATGGTTCAAAAAACATTCGATTCTATCGATAGGAGATGTGTTGATTAGTTTTTGGCAAAGGCAGGTCCAGCAGTTACGGAGATAAAGAGCAAAGAGTGCAGAAAATAAAAATTGAGTTTTTGAAGGAACAGAGCATCCGATTTGAATGATCCAAAACATTCAATTTGTAATGACGGGAAGAAGTGGTGATTAGTTTATGGCAAAGGCAGGCCCAGCGGTTTCGGAGATACAAAGCTAAATGTGCAAAAAATTTAGCTTTTGAGGGAACAAAACGTCCGATTTGAATGATTCAAAGAACTTTCTGCTTGTTTTAACAAAATAATTGATTTTGGAAAAAAATTGTTTTCAAAATTTTTGTTTCAAATTTTTTTGTTTCAATTTTTTAAAATTTTGATTTTTTTTTGAAAATTCTCAAAATTTCTAAATTTTCTGTAGATGCATTTTTTGCACATCGTCTACTCAAGCAAAATATTTTTTGAATTACTCTAATCGGATGATCCGTTCTCTCAAAAACTGCATAACCATTTTAACACCCCCTTGCGCTCCGTACCTCCGAAACGACAAAATTGCCTATTGCAAAAACGTCTCACGATCGAGTACGAACCGAATGATATTTTAATCATACAAATCGGTTATTCCATACTGTCGAAAATGTTGAGGACATTTGTTTGAACCATATAAAAAAACTTCAAAATTAAAAATCTTGGTACGGAACCCAAAAAGTTTACACAAAATGTGCACACAGTATTAAATCTCTATAAAGTATCTGATAATTTGATGTACATATGTCCAATGAACATTTTTGACCGCCAAATGACACTTTTTTAGCTTATTTTTATAGAGTCAACAACCGCTGGACCTGCCTTCTCAAAATTTAATCAGTTATTCATCTTGTTAATACAAGTAAAATGTTATTTGAATTATTCAAATCGGACGCTCCGTTCTCTTAAAAACTGAGTTACCGTTTTTGGCACTTTTTGCTCTGTATCTTCGGAACGGCTAGACCTGCCTTTGCCAAAACTAATCAGCAAGTCTCCCTATCAGTAGGAATCGGATGTTTTTTGAATTATTCAAATCGGTTGATCGGTGTTCCCGAAATCGTCGATGAAAATTTGTATCCGCACACACACACTCACCCCACACACACACACACACATACTTCTTTTTTTTCTAAAGTATGCCCAAATATTCAGAAACATTTGAAACATAAAGATATATAAAAAATTTTCTGTTCTTTTGCGATTACTATAACTTGCCCTACGGGAAGTTAAAAATCTTGCTTGGAGGAGAAGGTGCATTTACCTGGAGGAGATTCTGGGAATTTATAAACTTGTGGTGGTGGATCTTCTAGGACACTTTCCCAAGCCTTGGCTGAAATATAAATGTATATAATTTTGATGGGGGTGAAAATTTAGGGTCATATGATTTTTCAACACTTACTCCAGAAAATTAGTAATATCACGCCTACTGCATTTGACCAGGCAACCTGAACGGCATCTGCCTCAAAACTAGGTGTCATCACATGAACCGTACTACCAGTTCTTCCCGTACAACCACCAGTAGCGCTATCATCGTGATACATACCGAAACTACAAAAAAAATAAATAAACAAGATATACAAATTAAAAGTATTATATTACCACAATATCTTACTTGTGGCCTAATTCGTGTGTTATCGTATGAGCCAAAGTTATCCCGTTGTCCTGGTTGACGCTGCACGATTTCCCTGGATTGCACATTCCTGCCACATTGGCGACGCCTAAGGTGCTAAAACAAACAACATACTGATATCATCATTAACTTCCCGTAGGGTAGTTATGGTAATGGGGCCGAAAATCGAAAATGAAAATTTTTGCATTTCTTCACCTTTTGAAAGCTTCTGAACATTTTACTGACATACCTCAGAAACTAAATGGATGTGTGTGTGTGCCTGTGTGTGTTTTGTATGTCCACATTTTCGGGCGCATGGATCAACCGATTTAAATTGTTCACAAAGCATCAAAAAACGTCAATAGTCTCTTTTTTAACTTTTTCTTTAATTTGCTCGTCAGTAGAATCTCTTTTTTAATTTTTTCATTAGTTTAATTGGCAGTTGAGTCTCTTATTTTTATTATTAGTTTGCTCGTCGGTAGAGTTCCTTTACATTATTTTTTTTATTAGTTTGCTCGTCAGTAGAGTTCCTTTACATTATTTTTTCATTTTAGCTCGTCAGTAGAGTCTCTTATTTTTATTATAAGTTTGCTCTTCAGTAAAGTCCTTTTTTATTCTTTTGTCTAGTTTGCTTAATTTCTTTGTAGTTTTTGCTCACTAGTAAGTAGTATCTTAAATTTTTGTATAAATTCACTTGTCAGTAGAGTTTCTTTTTATTAACTTCCCGTAGGGTAAGTTATAGTAATGGGCCGAAAATTGGAATTGAAAATTTTTACATTTCTCGACGTTTTGAAGGTTTCTGAACATTTTGGCATACCTCAGAAAAAATGGATGTGTGTGTGTATGTAAACAAAAAACTTTCGATTCCTATTGATAAGGAGATGTGCTGATTAGTTTTTGGCAAAGGCAGGAACGGAGCATCCGATTTGAATGATCTAAAAAACATTCAATTAGTAATGACGGGGAAAAGTGATTATTAGTTTATCGCAAAGGCAGGCCTAACCATTTCGGAGATACAGAGCTAAATGTACAAAAAATGGCAGTTTTTGAGTGAACTAAGCGTCCGATTTGAATGATCTAAAAAACTTTCTGCTTGTACTGACAAAACAGTTGCTTTTGAGGATAAACAATAATTATATCTTTTTTTATTTTCCATAAAATATTTTCGTATTTTTGGATTATAAATTCAAAAAATTACCCAGGCTAAGCACAGTCTAAGCGCCACTCTTTGTGAAAAATCGTATTAAAAAATGTGAAAATGCCGCCCAGCTAAGCACAGTATAAGTGAAAATGTCGCACAGAATTATTTGCAAATGCGTTTAGACTGTGACTATACGGGAGCACGTTTTCAATTTTGTGTAAATTAGGCAACTATTTTTTTTTTGAAATTGAATTCGAAATGAAATGACGATTGTTAATGTTCTGGATATAAATTGATTTATGATTTATGATTTACATTTGATTTGCTCTGATATAACAAACAAGATAGCAAACATAATGAAAGTTACAGTATTTGTAATTATATATTTGAAAACGTTTAAAATTTCTCGAATATTTCATTACGGTAAGGAAAGTTCCAGCAATTTGCCTCAAGGCACGATGCCATAAACCACTAGTTTTTTACTTACATCAGTCATCCCACAGACTTACCTACATGATCCACCATCGTCTTCATTTACTTTTTCTGATGGATTGGCGTCACCAGTACATAGACTTGTCCTGGTCACCAGGACAGCTGCATCGTGGTGCAGGGCATGGTGATCACTTGCTGTGTTCGCTAATCTTTGCCAGCGGCAGAATTTTTTTAACACGTTTGAATAACCACCTAGAGATAAAAAGATATAGTGAATGCTTATAGTTGGTTCAATAGTATATGGTTTATTTTACCATTATTCCAATTAGATTATCAGCCAAAGCAATGTGTCTTTTACTCCTGCTTGTACCAGGAGGGTTGTCGGTGATTTTTACGTCACCATCTTCATGAATATTGTGTTTGTGATCTATATGAGCTAATTCTTGCTCCAGAAGGACGTCCAGGTCGTCTTCTAGTAAAACTATGCGCACCACAGCAACGTGGACGAAGTTTCCTAATGAGGGGTCTTGGTAAATTGAATTTACCTAAAAAAATAAGAACTAAGTGTAAGTAGACTAATAGACATATTATTATACTGAGTTGCAGTCGGGCAATCAAATGTTAGAAATGTTAGAAACATACAGGGTGTCTGTTCTAAGTGTGCTGCCAATTATTCCAACTTTATTGAATAACGATTAAATAATTTTTTGTAGGCTATTTTTAGATATACTTTAAAACATTTGCAAAAAATTAGTTATTCTTTTATAATCAATTTCGAAGTACTGAAATAGTTGGAGGGTGAAAATCTAAGGTTGTATATATTTTCCAATTTCGCAGTATGAAAAAATTAAGAAATTGACAACTCTTGAAAATGCTTTTCTAAGAAAAATTAATTAATTAATATAATTAAAAAGTTCAAAAAAATCTTAATTTAAATTCAGTGAAAAATATTTACTGACTGAAAACGGAATGAAAATTCATTAGATTACTTAAATTATTATTATTAAAAATGATTTTATAGCAGGGTGAAAATTTAACTTTTAATTTCATTTAACGTTTAATTTAATAACAATTAAATAACTTTTTGCAGGCTAATGATATTTTTAGATATACTTTAAGACATTTGCAACCAAAATAGTGATTTTTTTTATCAAATTACGACGTACTGAAGTAGTAGGAGGTTGAATCTAAGGTTGTATATATTTTCGAATTCCGCAATATGAAAAAATTAAGTAAAGAAAATGACAACCTTTAAAATGTTTTTTTAAGAAAATAATTAATTAATATGATTAATAAGTTTAAGAAAATCTTAATTTTAAATTCAGTGAAAAATATTTACTGACTGAAAACGGAATGAAAATTCATTCGATTACTGAAATCACTATTATTAAAAAGGATTTTATAGCAGGGTGAAAATTTAGGGTCGTGTGATTTTTTAATTAAGCGATAGATATTTTTGTTTAAACATTTTGTTTCTCTTCGTATTTTCTATAGTTTTTACTATAATAGTTTTTTGTAGATCTACTGATAACGTAAAATTTATGTCGAAAAGATAGAAAAAAATAAAGATTAAATGTAAATCTTTGCTATTGCTAGTCAATGACATCACAGTTGTTAATTTTTCATACATTTTGGGGTAGTTATTTTTAATCTAGATATTTTCAGAATTTCGTATCGTAGCAATAAAATAATGAAAATACAGTAAATTTTTATCTAGTTTCTGCCAAGCTAACTAGATAAGAGTTTTACACATTGCATAAGGATGAGTTGAGACTCATTTTATTTAAAAATTTGTATAAGGCTATATAAAACATTTTATATAAAAAAGTTCTAAATTTTAACTAGTTTCTACTAAAAAATTAGAAAAGACTTTTCTGACCAAAGTTTTTAAGTTATTCAACGGAATGTTAAAAAATGACCAGAATCTATATGTGTATATCAAATATACTCAAGGTATAAGAATGAGTTCACACTCATTTTATTTAAAAATTTTGTATAACACTATATAAAACATTTTATATGGAAAAGTAGTAAATTATATCAAGTTTCTGCCCAGATAATTAAAAAAGAATGTTCTTTCCAAAGTTTCCACGTTATTTATACAAATGAAAAAAACAGTCCTGAACTCCCCAAATATTGCAACATATAAGGGCCAAATTCTAACTAGCTGTATTACGTCTTGTGGGTTACTTGGTAATTGTTTATCATTTTATTTACAATTTAACAATTATTTTACCATGTTCATAATTGTCAACAAATATGCTTCAATATCCGTATCGCTGTGGAAGTTCACCATCGATTTGTCAGCCACCAGCAAAGTTTCGACATGTCGAGGTCTGCTGATCGATCTTGCTCTTCTCGACAACAAGTTACCCTAAAAGAATAATAATAATTAGTAATATAATAATTATTTATTTATATATATATATATATATATATTATCTATATTGGGCTATACTGTTGTCTTTTCATTCTGGCGGTTTCGAAGATCATGGTTCGTTTTTTTGGTTTTTTGTTCCGCAATTGCCCGCGCGCCGTTCTTCTTTCGCTTTCGTTTCCTATGCAAACCCTAAATAGAAAATTTATATATATATATATATATTATATTTATTTTTATATTCATAAGCAAGCCGTAATCAATAATAATAGATATTATTTCAGGCTCTTGTCAAGCTATATCATAGTTAATATTAAAAGAATAGTAATTTCGCTTCTGAAAAAAAAGAGCTGAAAAAAAGCATTCGAACATTAAGTACAATGTTCATCATCAAGTTCATCATATTAAAGTCTATTTGACCACTAGTCGAGCTCAAAATTCTTGCACAAGGTTGAAAGTTATACTCATTTAAAAAAATTATATAATAAAATAGCAATAAAAAAATGAAAAAAAAATATATGGTTGTACAGGCGATCAAATGGTCAGACTACATAGATACAGGATAAGGATTATGCAAGAAAATAGTTATTGAAATCAAATTGAGAAAATTCAGTAATGTCATAAAAAGCTATGTCTTTAAAAAGTTTAACTAGGGAAGCATGAAAATTTTTGCAGTCTAAGTTTCGGATATTGAGTGGAAGTTTATTCATAAGCTGAATACCTAGACCAGTGATTCCCAAACTTATTTCACCTACCGCCCCCTTTCCAGAAAAAATGTTACTCAGCGCGCCCCCCTTACAAAATTCCGAAGGAGAAATTTGTTTCATCAAAAAATCCGATTCGCTAATTTTATGTTTTCTCGACGTTTTAAGCCATTCTGAATCGAATGAGACCAACAATTGGAAAGCAGTATGTGTGTGTGTGTGTGTTTAGATTTTTTGTCGTAATCGTCGTTTCTCCAAAAAACGGTTGGAACGATTTCAGAAATTTAAAAGCCATCGATGTATCTCGATGAGGACTAACTTTCTCAGTTTTGTTCGACGATCGGCCGAGCCGTTTCTTTATAAATCGCAAAAGCAGAGAAAAGTAAAAAAAAATTCGTCCACGTTTTAGACCGCAATTCTGAATCTATTCTGAAAATTTAAAAATTGTTCGAAACATATTGGTTGGGAATCGACCTGATAATTTTTGGTAATGATATCGGCGGGCGTTTTCTTGTAATAAAGTGTTTTTATTAATATAAGTAGTAGTAATTAATAAGTAGTAGTAATTTTTAGACAATTTTTATTGTTTTTTTTTTGACGGTAGATACCACAGTCTCATAGGACCATACTAAAATATTTCGGTCCTACGACAAGTTTAAATTTTGAAAAATTCGTCAAAGTTTGCAAAAATTGGTATCGTCTTTATGGCGTTTGTCAAAATTAGAACTTTCAACGATGTTTGCTTAAAACGCATAAACCGATTTTAAAAATTTAGAAGCCAATCGATATATTTCGATTATAATTTTAATGTGAGGGAAAAGAAATGAGGGGGTGCGCTCGTACCTACGGTAATTGTTCGCAAAAACTAATGAAGGAGTCGCGTTAAAATTCAAGCAATATTGGATTTAGACTCGGAAATTAATACAATATCAAAATCGCTATTCCAAAAATTACGCATTAAATCTCAATCCACGAGCCTTAAGCTCCACGGTGTTGTGTTGGAATTTCAACGAAATCGAATAATTTTACAAATTTAGAAATATTTTGGAAGGTGGTACATTTGTTAAAAATATAAATGCTTTTGTGCTTACGAAAATATCAGTCTACTACCCGCGCAGCAAATCCAAATTTCTGAACTAAATCTTCATAATGGATTAAAACTTTTGGATTCACACTTAAATATTCTGTGCGAAGTAGATATGTTGATAGGTGTTGATACGTTTTTTGAAAATTTTAGGTAACGAAAGAATTATACTAGGCCCCGATAAATCTATTTACAAAACGCGGCATTCGAGTGGACAGTTACGTAGGTAGAGATCAAAAAATATAATTACAAATAGTGATCATATATCACGACAAATAGTGATCATATATCCGCCAATCTTACAGAATCTCTTACAAAATATCTCTTAAAGAAGCTCTTACAAAATTTGATAAAGTTACTCAAATTGTCAACACACAAAGAAACGTATGAACCATTTTTTCATTAAACCTTTTGCGAAACAAGAATTGGCGGTGCACAGCCTTAAAACGGATGTATTTACTAATACACCTATGCAGATATGTTTGAATAACTTTAACTAAAATATTATCTTTATATAATTCAGTGTGTTATTTTAATCACTTATTTATATATAATATTATTATTATAATTTTTTTTTAGTTTTGTGCTTTAAAACGCCCCCTTACAACTAAGCATCGCCCCCTAAATACACCAAAGGCCATCACCGCCCCCCAGAATCGCCGCAGCGCCCCCAAGGGGGCGCTGGCGCCACTTTGGGAATCAATGACCTAGACCGTCGATCGTATTGAAAGAGCTGGCTAATTTATATGTACGCGCCTTAATAAGTTTGTGTTTGATGTAATGTTTGTAGTTTGAGGAGGACGAAGCCATATCAAAAAGTTTCGAATTGTTTTGATGAAAGATAATGTTACCAGCAAAAAACGCATGGGACAGTTAGAATATTGTATTTTTTAAATATGTGTCTGCAGGAGGCTTTACTGGGCAAGGAAAAATTATTCGAACAGCTCTTTTCTGAAGCTTAAATATTTAATTAGTTCGGATGAAAAACCCCCAGAATTGGATGCCGTATGAAACGTGAAAATAAAAGGTGCTATAATAAACTGAAAGTAAGCAATTTAAACCAGTTTGGGTTTTAGGGTGCGCAACATGAAACATGTTCTAGATAAAGTTGGTGATAGTGAGATAGAGATATGATCAGACACTTTAAATTATTATTAATATGGATACCAAGAAACTTTGATACTTGCGAAAATTATATGCTGAATTATTGATGGTTAAAAAAGTAATATATTAGATAAACGATTTTTTGTACAAAAAGATATGATTTGGGTCTTATCATTATTGAGGACTAGATTATTTTCACAAAACCATTTCGTTATTTCTGACATAACCACGCTTAATTTATGTTGTAATTCATTAAGAGATTGGCCTGATGATAACGCTGGTATCATCCGCAAAAAGAATAAAATCACAAGATTTGTACATGAGGTAAATTATTAATATATATGAGAGAATAAGAGAGGCCCTAAAATTGATCCTTGGGGCACGCCCAATGAACTTGTCAATTTATCCGAAATTATTTGCTCGTGATCGTTTATTAAGTAAACGCTTTGTGTTCGATTAGATAGGTAAGATCAAATAGTGTGAGCGAACGTCCGCGAATACCACAATTTTCTAATTTATCAAGAAGTCTTTGATGAGAAATACTATCAAAAGCTTTGGACAGATCGCAAAATATCGCAGTACAATATGTGGCTTCTTCGAAGGAGTCAATGATGTTATGAACTAAATTATAAATTGAGTGGGAAGTAGAATGGTTCTTCGGAAACCATGCTGATTCTTGAACAAAATATTATATTTATTGAGAAAAGACGTTAATCTAGTATGCAAGATTTTTTCAATAATTTTATCGAAAGAGTTCAAGAGGGAAAATGGGACGGTAATTATTATATCGTCTTTATTATTTTTCTTATGAAGTGGAAAAATCTTTGAATGCTTGAGGTGGGATGGAAATATTCCTTCATCGAAGCATTTATTTAAACATAACATAAATTTATCTATGAAAAAGGGATAGAATTCTTTAAGAATAAGACTAGGTATCTGATCCGGACCCGCTGAACTAGTAACTTTTATTGATAGAAAGGTTTGTTTTAGTTCTTCTAAATTTACAGGATAAAGAACTATATATATATAATATATATATATAATATATATATATATATATATATATATATATATATAATAATAATAATAAAAATATATCGTACCTCTGCTTGTAGCGTTGACCTCTTGAACAAGACATGGGGTCTATCACCCAACTCGCTGGGTTCATGAACCCCACTTGGTTCTATCCAAAATTCTCCATCGTCTGAACGAATGTAGCCTAACTAAAAAATAAACAAATATATATATATATATATATATATTAGGGTGGTTCTTAAAATGGTCATTTTTGAATTTCCTTGCTCCCAGGGGCTCAAATGGTTCCAAATAGATAAAAAACAATTCTCTGAAAATTTTAGCTCTTAATATAAACGTTTAGATAGAGCGCAATTCAATCAAAGTTTTGTATGGAAATAGCATAAAATTTTTTCAAAAATTTTAAAAGTGTTTTTTTAAATGTAATTTAGCAAACAAATGAATGAATAAAACTCATTCATTTATCGCTAAGTTATACTTAAAACATTTTTTTTAATTTTCAAAAATTTTCCATGCTCTTTCCATACAAACTTTGATTGAATTGCGCTCTATCTAAACGTTAATATTAAGAGCTAAAACTTTCAGAGAATTGTTTTTATCAATTTGGAACCATTTGAGCCCCTGGGAGCAAGGAAATTCGAAAATGACTATTTTAAGGACCACCCTAATATATATATATAATATATAATTCATTTCTACCTACCAGGCCGTCGCACGTCGACATGGCGACCGCAGACCTACTGTGACCCCGGACTCGTCCCCGGAAATGGCATCCGGAAGCGCCAATATCCCCGGAAGCTAGAGACCTCCTTATCCGGCGTTGTCTTGAATGACGCTCCACCACCAGGGCGGGAGATATAAAAGAGTACGAAGGTCTGAGGACAAAATTAGATGGTACACTTATACCCTTTATAACAGATTCTCAAAATTAATTTATGTTGTTATTTTGTTATAGTTTATTATTTTTCTAGTATTATTTTATTATTTAGAAATTTTATTTATATTACTTATTAATTTTATTTTTATTATTATTTGCTTATATTTTATATCAAATCATATTACGGATATTATTTTCATGTAAATTCTATCCTTTGCACTCTTATTTATTTAAATTTATGTTATTATTTATCAATATTACTAAATGTTAATTATTTAGCAGTTGTAATACTTATTGAAATTAAAAAAAATAAATAAATAAAATGTTTTACTCAGATACCTCAACTCAAGATGATATTCCACGCCATCGTCTTCCACGAATCCAGCAATTCTATAATGAACCAGGTCCCTGGTAAAATTATGGTGGTAATCTAAGGTGTTGTTTTGGAGGTTGACAAAGTTGCCTTCGTGGTCAACTTTGCGCGGTGACACCAATTTGGCTTCACCAGGAGGTCTACCGGTATATTTTCCTACAAGAAAATGGATAGAAGAATATTAAGGTATGCGTATTATATGAGTATACGAGTGTATATCTGTATGTAAGTAGATGTGTATGTATGTGTATTTATATATATATATATATATATATATATATATATATGTGGTGTATATGTATATAGATATAAATATACAAGATATGAATTAGCAAACAATATTATACAACTGTATAAAGCCGATTGGCGTGTAAATAAATAAATAAATAAATAAATAAATAAATAAATAGTGGGGCGCATGGCATCATGCCTTAAGGCAAATTGCTGGAACTTCCCGTACCAAAAAATATATTTTTTTAAAAGATTAACATTTTTGAAAAAAATTTACTCTGAAAAAATTAGATTTTTTAAAAACTATAAATTTTTGACAAAAATTTACTTTCTTTTGAAAAAAAAACTTTTTGCAGAAAAATTTATTTTGAAATATTTTAGAAATTCTGAACTTTTTTTCAAAGCAATCGTACTGCTTTAACTGCATAGAGACGAAATATCGAAGCGCGTAAGCGCCGCGTCGCCGTCTAACGGATAAATATTGCTACGGAACCCAAAGACATATAAACAAAATTTGTACTTATTGTTAAAATCTCTATAAAATATCTGATAATTTGATGTACATATGTCTAATGATAATTTTTGACCGCCAAATGGCATTTTTTTTTACATTTCTTTCACTAGATCTCCGAAACCGCTTCATGAAAATTTGATCTGTTCTTCATCTTGTTAATACAAGTAAAATGTTTTCTGAATTTTTAAAATCGGACGCTCCGTTCTCTTAAAAACTGAGTTACCGGTTTTGGCACTTTTTGCCCCGTATCTCGGAACGGCTAGACCTGCCTTCGCCAAAAACTAACAGCACGTCTCCTTATCAGTGCGAATCGAATGTTTTTTGAAATTATTTAAATCGGTTGATCGGTGTTCCCGAAATCGTCAGACGAACATTTGTATCCGCACACACACACACGCACACACAC
>NW_020536999.1:3906982-3925304 GCF_003426905.1 Ctenocephalides felis | reverse complement strand
TTATGCCACGACTTGTAATTTGTAGCCATTTTTTAAAATCTTCAGTCATTTTTGGAATATTCAGTTATTTTTGAAATTCTTAGCCTCTTTTTAAAATAATTTTAAATTTTTGCATTTTTGGAAGAGTTTGAGATATTTTGTTCATTTTTTAAGAAGTCTTGGTCATTTCTTTAGGAATCTTGGGCGTTTTGGGAAATCTTTGTCATTTTATGAAATTCTTTCTGTATTTTTAGCTATTTATTGGGATTTGCAGTCATTTTTTTAAATCTTGCCAATTATTAAAATTTTGACATATTTCTAAAAATATTTTATCATTTTTTTCACCTTTCGACCTTTCTTTTGGAATTTCTGACAATTTTTTTTTTTCTAAGACCTTTTTAATATTTCAAACTTTACGAAAGAGATGTTTATTGACATCAGAAAATTGGATTTGCTAATCTTTCTCGATTTTTCAAGTCAATCTAAGAATTGAATATTGTATGTGCTTATGAACCAAAATGAACTTTTGTCGAAATGACGGCACCAATTTCGGAAATTTAAAATTTTAATTTAATAATGGACTGCGTGAATATTCTAAGCGTGTATATGTGCACTACAATTAGTACAATCGTAGATAGTAGTATGAAAAATAGATCATTTGCAAATCATATTGAACAGTTAAAAAAATTATATAAATAGTTTAATCTCAATTTTTATCTGGATGTTCATGCAACTGGCTTTAAGGCAAAATGTCACTTACAAGTAGATAGTTATGTTTTTAGATATATATATACATGTATGGTGTATGTTTATAACTCATTCGAGTGTCAATTGCATTAGCGAAAACAAACAGTCGTATTGTATTTTGTGCGTATGAGTGTTTTTGTGTTACGCGAATGCCAATAAGGTTTAACTGTTGAACGGTACAATGAATGCAACCGTGTTTATATGTGTCTATGTGTGAGATGAAGATAAACCAGAAATTTTCTTCAACATCTTCCTTTGGCAAATACGAAACGATCGTGAATTTACACTAGCAGATCGTAAGATCTTAAGATCTTGCTAGAATCTTTATAGATAGTTACTCTATTTACTCCGAAAAAACATTCGAAAGTTACTATACGTGTAATAGATTTCTCGGTACTGTTTCAGATGCATTTTTTAAATAAGATATGCGTGAAGTCTAATGTGACGGCAAATAGGTATGAGTGTCGGCGCATAACATGATGTTATTTTAATATTTGGAGGTTAGTTTTTATCAGCTGACAGCACCAAAGATTTAAATAAAGTTTCGTATATAGTTGTAGCTTTTTGACAGTTTTGACGTTACCAATTTATTAATTGAGAAGCAAGAAAACATGGTTTGTGATAATAAAATGATGCATTACCGAGAATACCAAAGTACTCTTAATTGAAACATGTTACGAAAACTTAACATGATGTTATCCGAGAATAGACCAACCTATTAGTACCCTGTATAATATTCATCGATAACTATATTCAACTTCCCGTAGGGTAGTTTTAGTAATGGGCCAAAAATCGAAAATGAAAATTTTTGCATTTCTCGACGTTTTGAAGGTTTCTGAACATTTTTAAGGGGCATACCTCGAAACTAAATGGATGTGTGTGTGTGTTTTGTATTTTTTCGTCCACATTTTCGGGCGCACAGATCAACCGATTTGAATAGTTAAAAAAACATTCGATCCCTATTGATAGGGAGATGTGCTGATTAGTTTTTGGCAAAGGCAGGTCCAGCCGTTACGGAGATACAGAGCTAAATGTGCAAAAAATTGCAGTTTTTGAGTGAACTAAGCGTCCGATTTGAATGATCTTAAAAACTTTCTGCTTGTATTGACAAAACAATTGCTTTTGAGGATAAAAAATTATCACATCTTTTTATATTTTTCATAAAATATTTTTGTAATTTATTAACTAGCTGTAAGTGAAATTCTGTCTTAAGGCAATTAAGGCATCGTGCCTTAAGGCAAATTGCTGGAACTTTCCGTACCGCAATTTAAAATTCGAGTAATTAAAAATGATCAATAATAATCAATAAAAGTTGATCAATGATTTGAAACTTTTAATAGAATTCTGAACCATATTAAATCATTCTATCTTAAAACATTTATGTTGAAATATTTTGGAAATTCTGAACTTTTTTAAAAAGCAGTCGTACTGATTTAACTACATAGTGGTGAAACATCGAAGCGCGTAAGCGCCGCGTCGCCGTCTAACGGATAAACTTTGGTACGGAACCCATAGGAATGTAAAAAAAAATATACTTATTGTTAAAATCTCTATAAAATATCTGATAATTTGATGTGCATATGTCTAATAATCATTTTTGACCGCCAAATGGCATTCTTTTTCACTTTTTTCACTAGATCTCCGAAACCGCTAGACCTGCCTTCATTAAAATTTGATCAGTTCTTCATCTTGTGCAAATAAAATGTTTTTTGAATTATTCAAATCGGACGCTCCGTTCTCTTAAAAACTGAGTTACCGTTTTCGGCACTTTTTGCCCCATATCTTCGGCACGGCTAGACTTACCTTCGCCAAAAACTAATCAGCACGTCTCTTTATCAATACCAATCGAATGTTTTTTGAATTATTCAAATCGGTTGATCAGTGTTCCCGAAAGCGTCGACAGAAATTTGTATCCGCACACACACACACGCGCGTACACACATACACACACACACATACATACACACACGCATACATCCATTTTTTCTAAGGTATGCCAAAATATTCAGAAACCTTTGAAACGTAAAGATATATAAAAATTTTCATTTTCGATTTTTTTGCGACTACTATAACTTTCCCTGCGGGAAGTTGAAAATTCAAAAAATTACCCAGGCTAAGCACAGTCTAAGCGCCACTCTGGTACAAATGTTTACCCAAGTGCGTTTAGACTGTTTATGCAATGAAGCACTTTTCCAATTTGGTGAAAAACTATTGAAAAATGCGAAAATGCCGCCAAGCTAAGCACGGTATAAGTGACAATGTCGCACAGAATTATTTGCCGATGCGTTTAGACTGTGACTATACGGGAGCACTTTTTTAATTTTGTGTAAATTAGGCAACTATTTTTTTTTTGAAATTGAATTCGAAATGAAATGACGATTGTTAATGTTCTGGTGATAAATTGATTTATTTATGATTTACATTTGATTTGCTCACAGATATAATAAGATAGCAAAAATAATGAAAGTTACAGTATTTGTAATAATATATTCGAAAACGTTTAAAATTTCTCGAATATTTCATTACGGTGCGGGAAGTTTCAGCAATTTGCCTTAAGGCACGATGCCATATACCACTAGTTTCATTATTCGTGTGGCGTTTATGTCTGGCTGTCCGTCTGTTTGTCCGTCT
The DNA here is from genome assembly GCF_003426905.1 of Ctenocephalides felis. Taxonomy (NCBI): domain Eukaryota; kingdom Metazoa; phylum Arthropoda; class Insecta; order Siphonaptera; family Pulicidae; genus Ctenocephalides; species Ctenocephalides felis. Next base: position 3,921,947 of record NW_020536999.1, on the reverse strand, counting down.
GTCTGCGATTTGACCTCTTTCTGCCGTTCTGAAGTTCTAAATTTGATGACCATGCCGAGGAGAGAAGAGACACTTAAGAATCCATCCACAAAGGAAATATCCACTTACCGATGTAATAATACTTTGCTTTGCAGTGATGTGATATTCGTGTTACATACTTGCTCTGGTACTCGAATGAATTGTACATTTGTATTTGTGTATTTGTATTCGTTTCTGGTTTCTTCTGTTCCTTCTAAATAAGGCACCGTGTCAATGCGATTAAAACATTATTGTACGTTGTACTACTACTATGCATGACATGAATTGTATATGAACAACGATATTCAGCCAATCGTCGAAATAAAAGAAAACAAATAAATACAAATATTTGTTCATAATATACGTTTCGACATGGATTGCGTGTCATCATTAAGCTATTCTTTGTTAACAGTAGCTAAAAAATATTAACAAAGTTAAAAAAAAAAAATAATATTATATTTAAAATAATTAAAAGATATACATACCACACCAGGAAAGGCCATTTTTTAAATAAATATATACAGAAAAACCAATCATACATTACAAATAAAACTAGTGGGGTGGGTGGCATCGTGCTTTAAGGCAAATTGCTAGAACTTCCCGTACCGTAACGAAATGTCCGAGGATTACTGAATGTTTTCAAATAGATTATTATAAATATTGTAACATTGTCTAATATTTATAAGAATTATATAAACTGAATTGCAAAGTTGAAATTATTTGTAAAGTATATTAGAACTATAGTCAGAATTAAAAATAAAATCTGAATTATTTTCGATATACAAAAAATTAAAAAAAAAAGTTGAAACAAATTTTTTTTTCCAAAATTAATTATTTTATTAAGACAAGCAGAAAGTTCTTGGAATCATTTAAATCAGACGCTTAGTTCTCTCAAAAACTGCTATTTTTTACATATTTATCTCCGTATCTACGAAATAGCTGGGCCTGCCTTTGCCAAAAACTAATAAACACTTCTCTCAATCATTACTAATTGAATGTTTTTTAGATCATTCAAATCGAATACTCCATTCTCTCAAAAAGTCGATTTCTATTTTCTGCACTCTTTGCTCCGTATCTCCGAAACGGCAGGACCTGCCTTTGCCAAAAACTAATCAGCTCTTTTCCCTATCGATAGGATTCCAATGTTTTTTGAACCATTCAAATCGGTTGATCCGTGCGGCCGAAAACGTGACTGGAAATTTGTATCCATACATACACACACACACACACACACACATCCATTTTTTCTGAAGTATGCCAAAATGTTTCGAAACCTTCAAAACGTCGAGAAATGTAAAAATTTTCAATTCCGATTTTCGGCCCATTACAATAACTTAACCTACGCGAAGTTAATAAATATAAAAAATAAACAATATTAACTGAACATGTTTTGTTTTTAATTTTAAAACTGAAAATTTGTGTGATGTAGTTATGAGCAAATAGAAACCAACGAAAAGTCACGTGACACACAAAAAGTTGGAGAAGGATTTCAAGGGTAGTTAAACAGTGGGGACACAATTTTGAAAAATAAAACATATCGAATTGAAACATCTGTTTGCTCGTCAGTAGAGTCCTTTTACCTACTACAAAGTGTTATATTAGAAAATTTCTTATGATAATCGATATCATTTATTATTTGACAGTATAGTCCTTTTGTTCATCACAAAGTATAATTAGTTTTAATTTGCCGGATTTTAAATTCATATGTGCTATTTATCAAAATTATTCTTTTTTTCTCACGTCGAAATATTGTCTTGTATTTTGCTCGTCAGTAGAAATATATTTTAATCTTGTGCTATTTAATTTAATTTGCTGGTCAGTAGAGATGTACCCTGTCGTTATTTTAAATAACTTCTATTTTATGTAAGTACGTCACTGGTGAAAATCGTTGATCTAATTTCGATATGGGGTCAATAGTAGTTTTAGCTGGAGCAACAGTTAATGCATCGACTGCAATGTATATATAATATATAACTTTATCTAAAATTAACTCTTTTATATAAACTGTAGTAGACTCGTATATAGTAGTAATTAAAAGAAAAAATTGCGTAAATTAACTTCCGTTGTTTGGATAACATTTTAGGATTTAGGTTTTATGGATACACGTGGAAAATTAAAGAATAGATTAAAGGATTCGAAGTTAAAACAGTAACTTAATTCAAATAATATATATATATATATATATATATATATATATATTACAATTGTATTTTCTGTCGTTCCTCCGTTTATTGGCAAATGGCAAAAGTGACCTTTCCACGAAATTATATGTCCGTTTATTCGGCCAGCAAAATGGCCTTTGTCCGAGGTCTTGGAAATTATATAATTATTTTTTACGACGGGACATGCCGAATGTTTGTTCCAGTCGGTCACAAAATACTTTTCATTATTCGAAATAATGAACGAACGACGTTGTTTTGTTAACGATTTCCGTTCATCTGTATAAAAAAGATTACAAGTCTCATGTCTAAAGGAAAATCAGTTCTATGGAAGCGACTTGTGCGCCTCTTGTAACTAAGAGAACTAATTAATATGTGTGAAGATAACGATCATTTTCCTCAAAACATTTTAATATAACAAATAATGTCAGATTTTTTTTAAAAATGTATTAGTCATTTAAAAAAAAAGTTTATTTTTTATTATTTTTTTTGTACAAACTTAGAACTACTGTGCTTTACCCTGTTGTAGTGTTTTCCGCATTCAACAGATTGTGTACTGCGCTCAAATTTTCGGTATTTTGAAGAACTTTTTTTCTTTCATATTTTTTATTAATTAATATTAAAACATATGTGATTTAGTTGAAAAAATATTTCATACGTGCCAATTTTATTCTTATTTCATTTATTCAAATTAATCAGGTTTATCTTTTCTATATATATATATATATATATATATATATATATATATATATTCTAAAAGAGCGAAGATAACAATCATTTTTCTCAATGACAATATAGAAATGTATTCTTTACATTTTTTACTTATAAATATTAAATACTTTATAATATTGAATTTATATTAACCTTTCAGTTTCAACACGGTTGTATGCCGATTTTTATATAAATTTTTGACAAACTTTTTTTTTTAAATTTATTTATATTTTTCGTTGTATTCAATTACAGTTTGCCCACTACATTTTTGAAATTCTAAAATGCATAATGGCCGTTGAAAATGTAAATTAATCATCTATTCAAAATCAGTACAAAATTGCATAATTTTTCTTTCATTAAATAATTAACGTATCAATTAAGTTTGACCTCTTAGAGGTTACTGTAATTAGATAATGTTTATTTATTCAATTAAGAGATTATAAAGAAATTCATTTCGAGTTAATCTAATCATTATTATTATTTATGGATTTTGTTAATTTTGTTAATATGACTTTGACTGGATTTGTAAATTAGTTTCTTGCAATCTTTATAAAGGGTGAAGGGTTAGAGTTTTTTTTTTCGAAAAAGATGAGTTTTGATTTGGTCGTCAGTAGAGTCCTCTTTCTTGTCCTACGTCAAATTGCACTTTGCTTGTCAGTAGAGTCCCTTTTCTATTTCGAACAATACTAGTTGTAGATTGGTCGTCAGTAGAGCCCAACCTTCCTGTTGAAGAAAATCCCGTTTAAATCACTTAAATGTTTAAAATAAATTCGTTTTTTATTGAACTCTTCGTTTTACGCTACATTTCGATTTGCTCCTCAGTAGAGTCTCTTTTTTCTTTCGGAAAAGTCATGTTTTAGTTTGATCGTTGGTACAGTCCCTTTTTTATTCCAAACAAGTCTAGTTGTAGTTTGCTCGTCAGTAAAGTCCCTTTTCTCTTTCGAACAAGTCTAATTTCATTTTACGTCAAATTTCACTTTGATTGTCAGTAGAGCCCTTTTCTTTCGAACAAGTCGTGATTTAGTTTGTTTGTCTGTAGAGTTCTTTTGTTTTTCCATAATTCGAGATTCAATTTGCTTTTATTTAGAGCATTTTGAGATTTAGTTTGCTCGTCTGTAGAGTTTTTTCTTACTTTCGAAAAAGTCTAGTTTTTTGTTTGATCGTCAGTAGAGTTCTTTTCTTATTTGGAATAAGTCTAGTTGTAGTTCGCTCTTCAGTAGAGTTTCTTCTTTCATCTACAATTTGAATTTCAATATCCTCGTCAGTAGAGTCCTTTTTATTTCGAACAAGTCTTGTTATAGTTTGCTCCTCAGTAGAGTCCCTTTTTTATTTAGAATAAGTCAAGATGCAATTTGTTCGCCAGTAGAGTGTTTTCTTATTCTTGAACAAGACGAGATTTAGTTCGAGACAGTAGAGTCCCTTCTTTCTTCCATTATTCGTGTTTCAATTTGCTCGTCAGTGAAGTTCCTTCTATCTTCTACAATTCGAGTTTCAATTTGCTCTTTAGTAAAGTTTCTTCTTTCTTTCGAATAAGTTTATAATTTCCTCATCAGTAGAGTCCTTTCTATCCTTCACAAATCGAGTTTCAATTTGCTCGTCAGTAGAGTCCGTTTTTACCTTCAGAAGCCGAAATTTATGAGCCAAATCTGCCGTAACATAGACGATTTTTTTAATTACAATATTTGTTACAACTACTAAATAATTTAACAAAATTCTGAATAATAAAAATAATACTAGAAAAACAATAAAGTGGAATAAAAACAATAAGTGACGGATAATAATAAATATAACAAAATATTTATATATAACACAATATTAGAAATAATAATATGTGACCATATCTATCCATTTGCTGTGCGATCAGGCGTATTTAACATATAAACAAAGCAAGGAAGAATGCTAAGATTACAACATAGTCGTAATGCCGCATCTAAAATATACGTTTTTATGTGTAAAACGCCTGATCGCACAGCAATTAGATAGACATTTTTACAGTTTTCACTACCAAGAAACAAGCATAAAATAGTGTTGCCATAAAAATGCTGTCTTATCGTCTATGTTACGGCAGAATTGGCCCATTAGGCCCATTAGTCCTTTTTAATTTCGAAAAAGTCTAGTTTTAGTTTGCTCGTCAGTAGAGTCCTCTTTTCGTCGTACGTCAAATATGTTTTTGCTCGTCAGTAGTGAGGCATCTGGTAGGAAGTGAATGTACACACACACACATATATATATATATATATATATATATATATCTGAATTTATTCAGCTACTAGTTTAGTTTAGAGGCCACAAAACGCCATTAAACATTCGTTTATAATATAAATCTTAATTGAAAGATTAAGTTGCTTTAAGAAGAAGCAAATGCTTATATCCTTGACGTTCAAATTGACGTAAACAATATAATTTTATGGTTTAAACATATATATATATATATATATATATATATATATATATATACATACATAATTATTATGTTTACATGAAACGAATTAGGTCGTTGTAACATATGCAAAAACTTATTCTGAACTTAATTAGTTTAACAAGTATTTATTTTAGAAGGAGTAAGATAGAAAATTATTGAGAAGCTTAAAAAATTTTGATTTTTTTCATTTTTAGCCAAAAATTAATAGGTGACCACGACGTTATCAATATAGAAAAATCGATTAGAAAAGTCGGATCATTAATAAAATCGAAATCAAATTATGAATTGAAAATAGAATTTTTTTATTTATTACAAATTTAACTTTGGAAATTTGTTACTAATGTATGTAAAGTATGTAATGAACATTTTGATTATTAATATTTAATAATTATTAAAATGACACAGTATTTTACAAAAAATCTTTTTTTTACAGATGCAGTCGATTTTACATCACAATTCCAGCGGAGTTAAAGCCTTTAGTGGAAATTTAAAGACAAGGGAAGTCCACAAGGCGATATCTTTGCACCCTGTAAAGAAACCGCCCCTGATGTACAGGCTGCACGCTTACATACTCGTGAGTAGAAAATAACAGAATATATATATATATATATATATATATATATATATATATTTTGTAGAGTTTCGAACAAGAATCCAAAAATAATACAAAATAAAAAACAAGAAAAGTTTTTTAATAAACAATTTCTTTATTTAATTATTTGTTTTACTGTCGACGTTTCGGAACTAGGTACGTTCCATCTTCAGGACATCTGTCAAGAAACATGATCTTGATGAGATTTTTGCAAACAATATATATATATATATTATATATATATATATATATAAAATGGAGCTCTCGATCAAATGATCCGCTAAAACACGAATACTGCTAAACCGATTTGGCCAATCTTAGTCTTGAAAAATTCGTGCTAATCAGTAGGTTGTCGGAAAAGTGAGATATATTATTTCAAAATCGCGTAGAAACTTTACATTTTTAATTTGAAATTTTTTGTAGAAGCGTAATTTGAATAAAACAATCGACGGTGGCTAATACGTCAAATTTAAATTCAGAACCTATATTTGGTATCGATCAAAGGGACATTTTGTCGTATCACATTTTTCCAGTTATAATTTCCTAGAATTTATCGAAGAATAGATAGTAATATATGAAGGTCCGGGGTTAAAAAGGTTCACCACCGATGTGTCAAAAACCAGTAAAGCTAAGCATTGTTTAACAATATTATTTGAAAGTAGAGGGAAAAAAATGTATAACCAGCTATAACCTTGATTCTTATGACCCTGCTATCGAGCGATAATCGGTAATCTTTGAAAATCCATAATAAAAGTATTTTCTTCCGTTGGTAGTTTTTTAGCATTAGTTAAAAATGTAATTATTTTGTAAAATACCTTTAAAATTAAAATAAGACATTAAACCTGTTTGCCACCTGGCCGTTCCAAGTTACCCCGCCTATAGGGTAAAAAGGCCTAGGATAACAAATTTTTGAAAGACATCAAAAAAGCACATTTCTTCAATGATGAAGTAGCTGGCAGTTTTACTGAACGTAGTGAAATAATTGTTTGTTTGAAATGTGTTATTTGTTGAGATATAATTGTTAACATTTGACATTTGACGTATTAGCTACCGTCTATTGTTTTATTTAAATTACACTTCTGCAAAAATGTTCAAATTAAAAATGTAAAGTTTCTACGCGATTTTGAAATAATATCTCATCTTTCCGACAACCTACTGATTGGCACGAATTTTTCAAGACTAAGACTGGCCAAATCGGTTTAGCCGTTTTCGAGTTTTAGCGGATCATTTTATCGAGAGCTCCATTTTTATATATAAGAAGGATATATACTATATGTTTTTGTTTTTGTAGAGTCTGGACATTCAGCACGAGCAACAGAAAAGAATCGATCTGCACATGGACCTTGCAAAAATGTCTTTGGCTGTCCAGAGTTACCCAGATAAGCAGCAGACACATCCTGAATGGAACGTATTAGGTAGAAATTATAATATTAAAAATAATAATAATAATAATGAATAGAATTATCCGAAAGCTTGTTGAAGTATAACTTCTTTGGGCCCGACTTCTGATTTGGCATTGGCCGATAACGTGATTTGACTATAGTTGAAGCGAATGAGGGATATGTTTATTGCGAATACAACAATGTGTATTCATATATATTTAACCAACTACATCATTTATAAGAATATCAACAAAAAAATAAATAAAATATATTTGGTGGATTTTAATAAAAGCGTGACTTGACTGGCATGCTAGTGTCTATATATTATATATATATATATATATATATATATATATATATATATATTGATTGTTTCTTTTCCGAACAGTAAATCCAATAAATTTTTTTTTTTTTTTTTTTTTTTTATTATTATTGGATTTACTGTTCGGAAAAGAAACAATCAATATATTGAAAAAATCCAGGACTTATCTATTGAATATATATATATATATATATATATATATATATATATATATACTAGCAAACCCAACGAATTACGTTTCGCCACCAGATGGTTTCGTGAAAAGATGAAGAAATTTTTTGTTTTATATTTGAGAAGAAAAAATTTGATTTTATTATACAACAGTAATGAATTTATTTCGATTACAAAAATGAAGTGTTTTATAGTTGAACTTCTCTAGGTAAATGAAAGTGAATCCGCAAATTATCCGTTTCATTGAAATGCTCTTTGGTAAACCACATTTTTTGTCTTTTGGTCTGACGTTAAACAAACAAAGCGGGTGGTTTTCCAAATCGTGAACAGGCAACGTCTAACTGCCCATTTGAAAAACAATGATTTTCTAAATAATCTATTTGAAATTTATCCCGCAAACACTAAGCGATTGGCTTTGCGACTTGTTATTGCGAACGCAAGGCGAACTGGAAATTGCAATCGTTTGAAGTCAAAGGGAAGACCAGTCGGAATCATTGGTATGTCACCAAATCGCCAGCAATTTTTGATTGAATGGTGAAATTCGGTGCGGGTACATCATTATTCTTTGCGACAAGAATTGCTCGTTGACTTATCCAAGCATAATTCTGATAATTCTCACTAATGTCCATACTTGAATTTTTAATTACAGTGCGTGAAGTTCCAGCAATTTGCATTAAGGCACGATGCCACTTTCAACTAATTATTTTTTCATCTTAGGTGCCGAATCGAGCCTGAACCGATACTACCCGAGGCGAGTCGAAGACGTCATCAGCTGGGAATTCATGTCAAAATCCTTGTTTTCTCATACACATTCGAATCCTAAACGCAGAATGGAGGCCAATATTCGAGAAGGACTCAACGACGTTGTCAGAGAGGTAAGAAATCCAATAAATACGAATTTAATCTTTATATATAAAAATGAATCGCAAAACGTGTTGGTAAACATAACTCAACAACGCCTGAACCAATTTGACCAATTGTTTTTTTAAAATATTCGTTCAAGTCCAAGGATGGTTCTTACGGCGAGAAAAATTCGAATAATTGCCGGGAAAACCCTAAAAACAGCCCTTTTATTTTTCTCATACAAACGTTTTCGAACTAAAACGTAGAATCAATTTGAAAATTATTGCTATTATATGAAGTTCATATTAAATTACAAGCACTCACTGTGTACTCCTCCTAAACGATTATTCGGATTTTGATAAATCTTTCTGAAGTTTGTTAAGGAAATTTTCTAGGATGTAAGTGATTATAAAGCACTGGGATGTATGTGCAATATTGTAGAAATAAATGGAAAAAATTGCAAAAAACGACATGTCATTGTTTGCATTGAAAATGAACCTAGACAATATTAGAATATGTATAATAAATTTATGATTATGAATAAGAAAAATGAAATGTCTACATTATCATTGCCAAAGAGCTGAGATGTGCCAGAAATTAAAATAATATAAAATACAGTATATGTATGTCAGCTTGAATGATACACTTTTGAACAGGATATGACAAATTAATTCACTTGAAATATGAAATTAAGTATGAATCAGGGCCGTTTCTACCTTTAATGCGATGCATGCGAAAAATACGAGCGCACGCCTTAGGGGGCGCCAACACAAGATTCGGATATTAAATTTTCAATATAGTTTTTTTTTCAATATATAATTTCTTTGTATCCTATACTAAAACTTTCCACAATATTTTTAAAATTCGTAGAAATTTCACTTTATAACAACAAATGGGAAAGTAAAGATGAATACATACAATTCGGCCCTCACGATATCGATTAGGAGGAGTTTTAGATGCAATTTTGGATATCTTGAATAATAAAAAATTAAATTAAAATAATCCAACATGAAGTACAAGTGTTATGTTATGGTTATGGTTATGTTATACCGGTTAAAAGACTTCAATTGACAATATAGTATGAGAATTGAGTCGTCATCATTTTATTTAAAGCAGTTCTACATTTAACGTAGCTCATGTTATAAATATATTTGCATTTTGGCGTGAAGAGTAATTTAAAAAACAATTATTATTATTTTTAGGTAAATAGTAAATATTAGCATATTATATTAAAAATTTGTAGACATGGGTACAGTACAACGTCTGTCGGGTCATCTAGTTAATTAATCGATTTAAAATAACAAGTTCTACTTTTCCTTTCTTTAGGTGATGGAGAACATAAACACTTATTCGAGACAGCGTGGAAGGATAATTGAATTTCGTGAACTTTTATACGGTTACCAGAGACTGGATCTTCTGGATGGACATGACATGATTTTAGATTTATTGCTTGTCTATAAAAAGTATCGAGGAAAAAAGATGACGGTGCCTGTGAGGAGACACGCCTATATACAGAGGACTTTTGCAGGTAATCATAAAAGACTCGATGATCATGATGAAAATTCATTTTTTTATTAATTAGAAGATTTAGATTCAGAGTTATTTATATAACATTTTTGAAGCCTTATTCATATTTTAAAACATTGATAGTATTATTCCAAAATATATTTATCGAGCTGTAGTTTGTTTCCGACAGAACATCTGATTGAATTCAAGTGAAATCATTTAACACCGAAAACTTAAGATGTTTTAGGACAACTTAGATGTTTACGCTAGATTTTCTTTACTAGATTTGAGGGAACGCTAGATTTTTAGGACCTTGAAATTTCTTTAGAAAACCTGGATTTTTGTTAGGGTACAAATTATTATTATGAGACCTCGAATTTTTGTTAACAATTCGGATTTTATAAAACCTTTAAAACTTTTTGAGGACCTTAGATTTACTTAGATATAGCCTTGGGTTTTTATTAGAGCACCTCAAATTTTAATTAGAAAATCTCGACTCCTTGTAAAGCAATCTTGGATTTTTATAAGAAAACCTTGAAATTTATTATCAAACCTCAAATTTTGGTAAGAAAAATTGGGTTTTAAGAAGAGCCCTGGATTTTTATTAAAAACCGGGATTGTTAACAAATCTTTGATTTTCAATAAGCGCCCTGGATTTTTGTTAAAGAACCCCATCTTTTTGTAGGAAATCTCGAATTTTTATTAATAAATCTTGTATTTTTATAAGATCACTGGATCTTTTTAGTGACCCCATATTTTTATAGGAAACTTCATATTTTCATTAGAAATCTTGGATTTTTATAAGAGGACCTTGAAATTTCTGTAGAAAATCTTTAAAACTTTTGAGGACCTTGGATTTATTCATATGGTCCTAGATTTTTATTACAGGAAACCAAATCTTTATCAGAAAACCTCAAATTTTTGTTGAGTAATATAGAACTTTTGCAAGAGAATCTTGAAATTTCTGTAGAACTTTTTGAGGGCATTAGATTTATTCAGAGAGCCCTGGATTTTTGTTAAAGAATTTTTTTATTACGAAACCTCATATTTATAATTAGAAATCTTTGACATTGAAATTTCTTCAGAAAACCTTTGCAACTAATACTTTTTCTCTTCTAAAACTTTTTGAGGACCTTGCATTTATTCCCATAGTCTTGAGTTTTATAAGAATCTTGACATCTTGAAGTTTTATAAGAAAACCTTGAAATTTTGTTAGAAAACTCTTTGAAACTTTTTGAGGACCTTGTATTCAGGACCCACATTTTTATTAGGAAACCTCGAATTTTTGTTAAGAAATTTTGTATTTTTATAAGAGCCCTGGATTTTTTTAGAGGACCCCATATTTTTATCGAACACCTCGAATTTTTGTTAGAAAATCTTAGATTTTAATAAGAAAATCTTGAAATTTTCTTAGAAAATTTTTAAAACTTTTTGAGGACCTTGGATTTTTTCTGAAAGCCCTGGATTTTTGTTAAATAATCCCAAATTTTTATTCAGAAATCCCAGATTTTTGTTAAGAAATCTTGGATTTTCATAAGTGGACTTTGAAATTTCTCCTAGAAAACCTTAAAATTTTTCGCGGTTATCTTTGATTTATTCAGAGAACCCTGGATTTTTGTTAGAAGATCCCATTTTTTTTGGCAAAACTGTCGTTTTGTTTTATTAAATATTGGGTTTTTATAACAGCCCTGGATTTTTAAAGAAACCATATTTTTATTATAAAACCTCGAGGTTTTGTTTAAAAATCTTGGATTTTTGTAAGAGCTCTGGATTTTTGTTAGAGTAATCCATATTTTTATTATGAAATGTCGAATATTTTGTTAAAAAATCTTGGATTTTTGGAAGAGCTCTGAATTTTTGTTAGAGGACCTCGAATTTTTGTTAAGAAATTTTGAATTTTTTTAGGAGTAACTATAAATTTTTACAGAAAATCTTTAATTTTTTTTAGGTCCTTGTGTTTATTCAGAGAGTCCTGGATTTTTTATTAAAAAAGCTTTAAATTTTATTAAGACACATTGAATTTATATAAGAGGATTTTTATAAATTACTTTAGAGAACTTTTAAAACTTTTCGAGGTTTTTGGATTTAACAAGAATTTTTGTTAGAAAATCTTGTTTTCTTTTATAAGAGACTTGGATTTTTGTTAGGGGTATCCCATATCTTTATTAGAAAACCTCCAATTTTGGTTACGAAATCTTGGATTTCCGTTTTAAGAATCTTAAATCTAAATTGATAAAGTAATATATTGATTTTTTTTATTGGGTCGATTATGGGAATAACATGTTTGGGAAAATCTATGGAACTCATCTTAAGGCAAAATGTCAATTACACTTAGTTCCAAATTTGGTGTCAAAGGATCCACAAAGATTTGTAACGTCGATCAATCGTACAATTAGCATATCATAACACAATCTAATGGGGTAATTTTGCCATAACAGGCTCATAACATAGCGTTGTCATGGTTGTTTATCTTATGCTTGTTTATTGGCATTGAAAATAGTGAAAATGTCTATATATTTGCCGTGCGATTAGGCGTATTTTGCACATAAACAAACAAGGAAGAATCTTATGGTAACTGCATCATCGAAGGTTCTGTGTAACAATTTTTAAGTAGATTTATACTTTTTATAGTATTTTTTCCTAATTTTATTAAGTGATTGAACCTGACAAGTTGTTCTACTTATTTAATTATATAAAAAATTGTTAATAATTTTTTTAGAGTTGGAGATCCGAGAAACCTACACGGACAGCATAAAATTGAACTCTTACATCGACTTCCCATGATGACTGGAGAGTACGAAATGGAATCTTTCTACAATTCAGGAAACCTGGCAATACCTCATCCCAGAACAATTTATCATCAGAACTGCCAAATCGTGATGTGGTCAGCTCTAAGGTCTATTCATCATCATCGAAGACGAAACAATAAACTTCATCCTGCCCTTGAGTGGAAGGTTTGATACATTTCAAGGTTCATGAGTGTTTACGAGGATGTATGTTTGAAGAACAAAGCCAACGTGGCTTTGTATGTGAGTTTGTTTAAGAACAAAGATTTCAGTGAAGACTTTGATAAGTCGATTGACTTGGTACAAAAGTATTTAGTGAAGTACAGAAGTGCTAAAATTCAAGTGATACCGGTTGTCGACGTTGAGTTCGCCCGGGCTTACGCTCTGCAATTGGGCGTCGATAAATGTGTAAATGATTGCCTGTTGTTGTTCATAGATGTAGATATGATTTTTAACACACGTGCCTTGTGGAACGTTAGGATGAACACTATAAAAAACAAACAGTACTATTTCCCCATAGTTTTCAGTGAATACAATCCTCTAATCGTGTACGATCCCGATTACGCAACCGAGAACTCCCAAACGATTCCTAGAGACTACTTTTGTGTCACCGAACAGGCGGGTTATTTCAGACAATTCGGTTACGGTATAGTAAGTCTATACAAAGTGATTTACTTACCATAAGTGGCCTAAATTCCAACATTAAAGGTTGGGGTTTGGAGGACGTTCAGATGTTCGACAAGTGTGTTTCCTCGAATTTGAGCATCTTTCGAGTGCCGATTCGAATTTCGTGCATGCCTATCATACTGTTCTTGTGATAATAGTTTAGATTTAGTGCAGTATAAAATGTGCCAGGGTACCAAAAGTAATACTTATGCGAATTATGAACAATTAGTCATGTATATTAGGAGGCATCCCAATGTTATTAAGTTTGATCGTAATAAATCGGATAGTTGATCCCGATGCAAAGATTGAGATGTGTTTTAATATGTAGAAATTAGAAACCCGATAGCAATCCTTCATTCATTCATTGTTTTGCATTAAATTAGAAACTAGTGGTGTATGGCATCGTGCCTTAAGGCAAATAGCTGGAACTTCCCGCACCGTAATGAAATATTCGAGAAATTTTGAACGTTTTCATATATATTATTACAAATACTGTAATTGTTTCATTATTTTTGCTATCTTGTTATATCTGAACAAATCAAATGTAAATCATAAATCAATTTACCTCCAGAACATTAACAATAATCGTCATTTCATTTCGAATTCAATTTCAAAAAAAAAAGTTACACAAAATTGAAAAAGTGCTCGCTTATAGTCACAGTCTAAACGCATTTGCGAATAATTCTGTGCGACATTTTCACTTATACTGTGCTTAGCTTGGCGGCATTTTCACAATTTTCAATAGTTTTCACAAAATTGGAAAAGTGCTCCAGTACATAACCAGTCTAAACGCACTTGTGTATACATTTGTACCAGAGTAGCTAGGACTGCTTAGACTGTGCTTAGCCTGGGTAATTTTCTGAATTTTTAATCCAAAATTACAAAAATATTTTTTGAAAAAAAAAATTAGAAACATTTTTTTTCCAAAAGCAATTATTTTGTTGAAACAAGCAGAACGTTTCTTGAATCATTCAATTCGGATGCTTAGTTCTCCCAAAAACTGCCACTTTTGCACAATTAGCTCAGTATGTCCGAAATTGCTGGACCTGCCTTTGCCAAAAACTAATCAGCACATCTATATTTCTCACTTTCCGTAAAGTAAGTTATAGTAATCGCAAAAAATCGAAAATGAAAATTTTTTATATATCTTTACGTTTTCAGAGGTTTCTGAACATTTTGGCATACCTTAGAAAAAATGGACGGATACAAATTTTCGGCAATTTGCCAACACGGATTAACCGATTTAAATAATTCAATCGATTTTGTTAGAAAACTTTTAGAACTTTTCGAGGACCTTGGATTTATTCTGAGAGTCCTGGATTTTTGTTAAAGTATCCCAAATTTTTATTCAGAATTCCCAGATTTTTGTTAAGAAATCTTGGATTTT
>NW_020536999.1:3887411-3906882 GCF_003426905.1 Ctenocephalides felis | reverse complement strand
TAATTACATTTTACATTAAATATATATTAAAATCACTATATATAACATATTCAGGACATTTCATCCAATTAATAAATGAAAGGAGTTCACAAGGTACACTTTAATGAACTAGTCATGCTAAACTTTCTCCACAAAATAAATATAATATCATATTTATATTCTTAATGATCTATGAAACAAAATCAGTTATTTATTCAAAATATTTATAAATTAAATTAAATTTATCAAAAACTGAACATCATGTTGAATATTTAGAAGTGAATTATAAATAAATTTATAGATTAACATTGGTTAATAATCTATATTGTTGCACTACTCTCTACAAAAGCATTCTGGAATATATTTATGCCCAACGGTGCTTTTTCAAATTCAATGTTAAAAATATATCCCTAAATCACAGAAATAAATCAGCATTTTGTATTAAATAAAACTAGCTGTAAGTGGAATTCTGTCTTAAGGCAATTAAGGCATCGTGCCTTAAGGCAAATTGCTGGAACTTCCCGTACGAAAAATTATTATTTTTTTTAAAAACGATTAACATTTTTGAAAAAAATTTACTTCGAAAAAATAAAATTTTGACAAAAAATTACTTTTTTTTAAAAAAAAAATTTTTTTTTTTAATTTTTTTTTTTTTTTTTTTTTTAAATGTTTTCTTTATTTTGACATATTTTGAAAGATCTAAACTTTTTTTCAAAGCAATCGTACTGCTTTAACTGCATAAAGACGAAATATCAAACTGCGTAAGCGCCGCGTCAACGTCTAACGCGTAAACATTGGTACGGAACCCATAGGAATGTGAACCAAAATTATACTTATTGTTAAAATCTCTATAAAATATCTGATAATTTGATGTGCATATGTCTAATGATCATTTTTGACCGCCAAATGGCATTTTTTTATACTTTTTTCATTAGATCTCCGAAACCGCTAGACCTGCCTTTATGAAAATTTGATCAATTCTTCACCTTGTCAATACAAGTAAAATGTTTTTTGAATTATTAAAATCGGACGCTCCGTTCTCTTAAAAACTGAATTACCGTTTTCGGCACTTTTTGCCCCGTATCTTCGGAACGGCTAGACCTGACTTCGCCAAAAACTAATCAGCACGTCTCCTTATCAATACGAATCGAATGTTTTTTGAAAAATTCAAATCAGTTGATCGGTGTTCCCGAAATCGTCGACGAAAATTTGTATCCACACATACATACACACACGCACACACACACACACACACACACACACACACACACATCCATTTTTTCTAAGGTATGCCAAAATATTCAGAAACCTTTGAAACGTCGAGAAATGCAAAAATTTTCATTTTCGATTATTTTGCGATTACTATAACTTGCCCTACGGGAAGTTAATTATCACTTTAATAAAATTGAATCTTCTGTCGTAATAAAATTCACATCAACTAATACTTATTACTGTGATTACTGTGAATGTAGGGAAGTCGGAGCGTAACATGGCCTTGCCATAACATTTTTCTGAATAAATTCGCATAAATCTAGGACATCTGTGGTTTTATATTTTTTATCTAACCTGCGTCCATAAGCACTAAGTCTCCTTTGGCGATCTGCCTATTGTTGTCTGTGTAGTGTATTCTATTAGCCCGGGCACCGCCTGCCACAACTGGAGGATAGGCCAGGCGTTTTGCTCCCAATTTTAGGCACTCGGCGTCAATTCGGGCGTGGATTGCACGCTCATTCATACCTGAGGTAAAGGACAAATGTACCAATAACATTGACCAAAAGTCGCCCAGTACAAAATAAGTTTTAAAATGTGGTGCAGTAAACGGAGAGGAAAAAAGGGTTTAACCTCTGAATTTTTTTACTGTGCTCCGAATTGAATGAAATTTTCGAATTAGGTTCATCTTACCCTCAAGTTCAAAAGTGAAAACAATTCTGGTTCGGGGGATGACACCCCTTCTCAATTGTGTAATTACATTTTTTCAAAATAAAGTTGGAAATCGATAGAAGAACTACTTAATTATAAGAAAAAAATGTCTTTTATAGTTTTTCAAAAAAACTAATACTTTTCAAGTTACAGGCCACTAAAGAATCATATATTTTTGGCGTTTTTCTTCGTTTTTTTTGCAAATATCTTCTAAAATATACATTCTAACAAAAATCATGTAATGAACAAAATAATGTCAATAAAAATCTTAATAAATCGGTATTACATAAGTGTTTCAGGAAAAATATTAATCAAGGTTTGAAAGAGCAAAGTCGTTTTTTATTCGTTCAAGATTTAATTGTGGTATTTAAAGCCATTGAATGGCGAGGTTTTGCATTTTATGCATTATTGGGTTTTATAGTGCTCAACATAAGTAAAAAATGAGTGCTGTTGCAATTTTTTGAGTGTAAAATGAGTGAGCTATCATGCAAATAAGAAGCATATACGATGTTTTTTTTTTAAAATCATATGATTTAATGAGCGCCATTTCCACCAGAATTAAATTAATTCACATTTCATCTAGATTTCACTTTATTATAGACATCTTGATGGATTCTAGCAGATTCACTAGTTTAGTACAAACTATTTTCAGAAAACTCACGATTTTATAAAAACTTTTCTTTCCAATTTTTTTAAAAATCGATATTATTTTTATTATATCTCATAAAGAATAAAAGATACGTATAAAAGCATATAGATATAAATCAAAGGAATCTTTCTGGCTTATCATTGTTTTTTATTATTTTTCTTTCACACAAAAATTGACAGAGTTATGAATGTTCAAAGACTGCGCGCCCGCGCAAATTGAAAAAAAAAGTTTGTATAAAATCGTGAGTTTTCTGAAAATAGTTTGTACTAAAGTAGTGAATCTGCTAGAATCCATCAAGATCTCTATAATGAAGTGAATTCTAGTTGGAATGAAAATAACTTTAATTTTGGTGGAAATGGCGCTCATTAAACCATATGATACAATGTTAAAACATTGCACGTGCCTCTTATTTGCATGATAGCTCACTCATTTTACACGCAAAAAACCTGCAACATCACTCATTTTAAAGTTTATTTTGAGCACTATAAAACCCCATTTCAGTGAAATGCATAAAATGTAAAACCTCGCCGATAGATGGCTTCAAATACGACAATTAAATCTTGAACGAAATAAAGAACGACTTTGCTCTTTCAAATCTAGCTTAATATTATTCATATAACGCTTTATAAAACACCGATTTATCAAGATTTTTATTGACATTATTTTGTTCTTTTGATGATTTTTGTTAAAATGTATATTTTCGGAGATATTTGCAAAAAAAAACAAAGAAAATACCAAAAATATATTAATTTTTAGTAGCCAGTTACTTGAAAAGTATATGCTTAAAATACATTATAAATAATTTTTTTCTTACAATTATTTCTTTTATCGATATCCGCCGTTATTTTGAAAACGAATAAAATTGCACCAGTGAGAGGCAAAAGGAGTGTAAATTATTCCAAAATTTCATGCAAATCGAAGTACAGTAAAAAAAATTAGACCCAAAACGCTCCATTGGCTGGAGTAGTGAATCATTTAAAGAAATTGATAACATGACTCTTAAGACGTCCAGTACAAAATAAGTTTTAAAATGTAATAGCCGGTGACATGAAAAATTTTCAATAAAATTACTGGTCTACAAAGCATTAAGTGCTGAAACTATTTTACATATTGCTCATTAAAACGATTAAAAAAAATTGGAAAAAATTTTATACATTTATTTCTATTCATACTTGAAATACTCAAAGAAATTCATCAATCTGAAGTATCAATCAATTCATTTTGTAAACATTCTTCAAAGCTTATAAGCATCCTAATTGTAAAGGGATTCTAAACATTTTAATTGTAAAGTAAATAATTTCAGTGTTGAATCACTGTTCAAACTCTCCAAAGCTAGCTCAGGTTTATCATAGTGTGTTAAATTATTAGTATTATTATTATCCCTTACCTGGTCTGCTGGCTGCAATAGTGTTATTAAACGCCTTGCCCGTAATCTCGCAAGCCCGTCTGATGATGGCAATTTCAGCAGGAGATTTGACCAGCCTCATCTTCTGGACATGAGCAGCTGGTGATCTAAATAGAGCTGTCGAATGATTGCGTCTGGCCTCGTCCAGGACTTTGGCAGTACCAGGATGTTCGCATTCGCGCTCGTCGAACCACATCGAAAAGCGGCGCTCGGATTTCAATAAACTGGAAAATAAAAAATCTTATATATAAAAATGGATTGCAAAATGTGTTGGTGAGCGCATAACTCAACAAAGTCTGGACCAATTTGGCCAATTCTTATTTTAAAATGTTTGTTGAAGTTCAAGGATGGTTCTTACGGCGAGACAAAATCGAATAATTGCCGGGAAAACTATAAAAACAGCCCTTTTCTTTTTCACATACAAACGCTTTCTAACTAAAACGTAGAATCAATTTGAGCTTTATTGCTATTACATAGAAATAGATATTCACAACACTTCACCTAATCGAATAATCTCCATCTGCACAAGTTAACCGTCTTATTTTCTTTTCAAATATCTCATTATTTTATCTTATTCTGTCTATAAATAATATTGTTACATTCTGCATTATATGTAATTTTATGTAAGCAGTTTATGTTAATAACTATATATTGTAATTTTGTATATGTTTTAATTGTTATTCATTATGTAAAATAACTGTATTTTTGAGTCCTCTTGGAGTAATCTGTGGGCTATATATTTAAAATAAATAAATAAATGAATAAATAAATATAAAGTTCATATTAAATTGCAAGCACTCACTGTATACTCCTCCTTAACGATTATTCGGATTTTGATAAATCTTTCTGAAGTTTGTTAAGGAAATTTTCTAGGGTGTATGTGATTATAAAGTACTGGGATGTATGTGCAATATTGTAGAAATAAATGGAAACTAGCTGTAAGTGAAATTCTGTCTTAAGGCAATTAAGGCATCGTGCCTCAATGCAAATTGCTGGAACTTCCCGTACCAAATATTATTATTTTTTCAAAAACGATTAACATTTTTGAAAAAATTTTACTTCGAAAAAATTTGATTTTTGACAAACTAGGAATTTGACAAGAAATTACTTTTTTGAAAAAAAAAATGTTTTTTGACAAAAAAATGTTTTCTTTATTTAGGCATATTTTGGAAATTCTGAACTTTTTTCAAAGCAATCGTACTGCTTTAACTGCATAGAGACGAAATATCAAAGCGCGTAAGCGCCGCGTCGCCGTCTAATGGATAAGCATTGGTACGGAACCCATAGGAATGCAAACAAAATTTATAATCTTATACTTATTGTTTAAAATCTCTATAAAATATCTGATAATTTGATGTGCATACGTCTAATGATCATTTTTGACCGCCAAATGGCTCATTTTTTTACTTTTTCCTCCATATCTCCAAAGTCGTTGGACCTGCCTTTCCAAAAATTTGAACAATTCTTCATTTAGTCAATACAAATAAAAACTAAGTTACCGTTTTTGGCACTTTTTGCCCCGTATCTTCGGAACGGCTAGACCTGCCTTCGCCAAAACTAATCAGAACGTCTCCTTATCAATACGTATCGAATGTTTTTTGAATCATTCAAATCGGTTGATTCGTGTTCCCGAAATCGTCGACGAAATTTTGTATGCGCACATACATACATACACGCACACACACACACATACATCAATTTTTTTTCAATGTATGCCAAAATGTTCAGAAGGTTTTGAAACGTAAAGATCTATAAAAATTTTCATTTTCGATTTTTTTGCGATTACTATAACTTGCCCTACGGGAAGTTAAAAATGCAAAAAACGACATGTCATTGTTTGCATTAAAAACAAATGAAAACTATCATCTGCCAAAAATTTCAATTTACTTATGAACCTAGACAATATTAGAATATGTATAATAAATTTATTATTATGAATAAGAAAAATGAAATGTCTACATAATTATTGCCGAAAGGCAGCTGAGATATGCCAGAAATTAAAATAATATAAGATACAGTATATGTGTGGCAGATTGAATGATATACATATGAACAGGATAAGACAAATTAATTCACTTAAAATATGAAATTAAGTATTAATCAGGGTCGGTCTTACCTTTAATGCGATGCATGCGAAAAATACCAACGCACGCCTTAGGGGGCGCCAAGACAAGATTCGGATATTAAATTTTCAATATAGTTTTTTTTAATATATAATTTCTTTGCATCTTTTACTAATCTTTCCACAATATTTTTAAAATTCGTAAAAATATCACTTTATAACAGCAAATGGGAAAGTAGAGATGAATACATACAATATGGCCCTCACGATATCGATTAGGAGAAGTTTAAGATGCAATTTTGGATATCTTAAATAATAAAAAATTAAATTAATTTAATCCAACATGAAGTACCGGTGTTATGTTATGGGTATGGTTATGCTATATCGTTTAAAAGGCTTCAATTTCTAATATAGTGTGGGAATTGAGACTCATCTTTTTGTTTAAAGCAGTTCTACATTTAACATCGCTCATACTGTAAAATGTATATGAATTTTGGTGTGAAGAGTGATTTAAAAAACAATAATTATTACTTTTAGGTAAACGGTAAATATTAGTATATTAAATTAAAAGTATTGTAGACATGGGTACAGGACAAGGTCTGTCGGGTCGTCTAGTGTGAAATAAATACATTTTGTATTTATTATCAATTTATTCCCTTACCCGCTCAAGTAGCTAGTGATATGCGAGTAGGGATAAGCCTCGTCAACCCCATAAGCCATAGGGGCTCCTTCGACACCGGCCTGGACGCCGCCCCATTGCGGTATCGGCTGATCTTTGGGTTGCAAAAACATAATACTGCGCATACGTCCAGAAAGCATCAGAATAACCAGAGCACAATCTGGTTCCTGACATCCTGTCATGTACAAGAAGTCTGTGTTCTGGCGGAAACTGTATGGGGTGCGGTCGGCCGAGAATTTCATCGCCGATGAGGCCAAAACCACCTAAGAAAAAATATTATATTATATAAATATATTATCTTATATATAAAAATGGAGCTCTCGGTAAAATGATCCAAATGAGCTAAACCGATTTGGCCAGTCTTGAAAAATTCGTGCCAATCAGTAAGGTTGTCGGAAAGGTGAGATATTATTTCAAAATCGCGTACAAACTTTACATTTGCAATTTGAACATTTTTGTAGAAGCGTCATTTGAATAAAACAATGGACGGTGGCTAATACGTCAAATGTCAAACGTTTTTGACAGATGATGTTCAATTACATATAATAGGATGTTTTACGTGAATATTATTTAATTATGATTAATTTGTAGTAAGTAGTTTCGTTTGTAGTTTTATTTATATACAAAAACGTTATTAAACGGATCGCAAGTGTTACTAGAAACTCAAAATATCAACTTTTCTGAAATGTTAATATGAAAATGCACTTTTTGGCATGTTTTTCTCAAACGCGGTTCTCTGAAAGATCTCATTTGTATAATTATATACTCATTGGTATTTATAAAACATTTTCTAGGTTATATTATTTTTTATTTATGTTATTCAAATTCAGAACCTAAATTTGGTATCGATCAAAGGGACCATTTTGTCAAATAACATTTTCCCAGTTATAATTTCCCAGAATTTATCAAAGAATGGATAGTAATATATGAAAGTCCGGGGTTAAAAAGGTCCAACACCGATTTGTCAAAGACCAGTAAAGTTAAGCATTGTTTAACAACAATATTTGAAAGTAGAGGGAAAAAATGTATAACCAGCTATAACCTTGATTCTCATGACTTTGCTATCGGGAGATAAATATTTAAAAAAAGGACTCTACTGACGAGCAAATTGAATTGTTGAGAGAAAAATATAAAAAGGACTCAGAACAACAATATAAAAAGGACTCTACTGATGAGCAAATTAAATAAGAAATGCAAAATATATAAGAAGGTACTCTACTGACGACCAAAATTCAATAGAAAAATAAAAAATACAAAAAAAAATTCTGCAGGCGAGCAAAAGTAAAATTGATACAAAGGATTCTACTGACGAGCAAATTTAATAGAAAAATGAAAAATATAAAAAGGACTCTACTGACGAGCAAATTTAATAGAAAAATGAAAAATATAGAAAGGACTCTACTGACGAGCATAAAGTGAAATAAAAAACCCTAGCTGAAAGAAAAATATAAAAAAGTAATCTTTGAAAATCCACAATAAAAGCATTTTGTTCCGTTGGTAGTTTTTTAGCATTAGTTAAAAGTGTATTTTGTAAAATATCTTTAAAATTAAAATAAGACATTAAACCTGTTTGCCACCTGGCTGTTTCAAGCTACCCCGTCTATGGGGTAAAAAGGTCTAGATAACAAATTTTTGAAAGACATCAAAAAAACACATTTTTACAATGACTAAGTAGCTGGTAGTTTTACTGAATGTAGTCAGATAATTGTTCGTTTGAAATATGATATAATTGATTTGATTTTTATAATATAATTAATATTTGCTCAAAGTCAAATTGGACCTTTGTGCCTCGCCCTGCTCTACATATATACTTTTTATTAAATTTACTTTAACTCATCGAATGTTACTAGAAACTTTTCAAAAAGCAGGTCAAAGAAGAAATACCTAATTCATTTTCTATCTCTCCTCGCAAAATTTGAAAATTTTGTATAAGCTCAGTAGTATTATTTATAATTATACCCAAAATCCTGAATCAAAAAAGAATCTGAAAAACTTGAAACGTAATCAATAAGTCGAACGACTAAAAATGTCTTGGATTGGATTATACCATGTTTTCTATAGAAAGTGTATAAAACTTCCAGTTTGATTGTATTGACAAAATATAGACAAACTAATGGGGTTTATTGTTTTTATAATACCTCATTGTATATAGCATTCATACAACACATCCGTATACACTCAAAGTATTAATATTTTTGATTCTCTAGAGAAATTGTTTAGGATATACCTTACTTAGCAAAACAACGTTTGCCGGGTCAGCTAGTATATATTATATAAATAAAGTTATTATTGTCTTACAATATAGTTGATGCTGTCCTTGCTCCTGACATCGCTGGCAGATCTGATCAAATCCAGTAAACGATATCGCCTTTCTTCAAACTCGGTAAGGGCGATGCCGGGGATGAGTTCAGGTTTTCCCTGAATAGGCGACGGCTAAGGGTGAAAAATAAAATAGTTAGAACAAAAACAAATATACATATATATATATATATATATATATATATTTATATAGTTTGATATGTAATTTTTATCTACCGGTGGAAAGGCGATCGGAGGCGTCGGCTGCAAAGGACTAGGGCTGGCTGTTTCTGCTGCACCAGCCGTCAAAGATCCGAGACCAGCTGCTGCATTTGTGGACGCAGTGGTTGGGTTGTGTGTGGTTCGTTCAAATCGTAAAGAAGATGCTAATTGAAAAAAGAAATACATGCGATAAAGCAATATCTTATATTTATATATATATATATATATATATATATTAGGGTGGTCCTTAAAATGGTCATTTTCGAATTTCCTTGCTCCCACGGGCTCAAATGGTTCCAAATTGATAAAAGACAATTCTCTGAAAGTTTTAGCTCTTAATATTATCGTTTAGATAGAGCGCAATTCAATCAAAGTTTGTATGGGAAGAGCATGGAAAATTTTTTATATTAATATTATATATATATATATATATATATATATATATATATATATATTATTTTTCATAGCAAGCTATACAAAGTACATTCAGCTACATTTGTTACAGTTATATATTATTTGTCTGCGTGAGAAGGATCGCCATCCTGCGATAGCGCCTTCATAGAAGTTATGTTATATTTTGTAGTAAATCATTGCAGATTCTTTTCTTATATATAAAAATGAATCGCAAAATGTGTTGGTAAGCGCATAACTCAACAACGCCCGGACCAATTTGGCCAATTCTTCTTTTAGAATGTTCGTTCAAGTTCAAGGATGGTTATTATGACGAGAAAAAGTTGAATAATTGCCGGGAAAACCCTAACAACAGACCTTCTCTTTTTCACATACAAACGTTTTCTAACTAAAACGTAGAATCAATTTGAGCTTTATTGCTATTATATAAAGTTCATATTAAATCACAAGCACTCACTCTATACTCCTTCTGAACGACGATTACTCGGATTTTGATAAATCTTTCTGAAGTTTGTTAAGGAAATTTTCTAGGATGTATGTGATTATAAAGTACTGGGATGTATGTGCAATATTGTAGAAATAAATGGCAAAAATCGCAAAAACGACATATCATTGTTTGCATTGAAAACAAATGAAAACTATCATTTGCCAAAAATTTCAATTTACTTATGAACCTAGACAATATTAGAATATGTACAATAAATTTATGATTATGAATAAGTTGCGAATATGAATAAGAAAATGAAATGACTACATTATTATTGCCAAAAAGCAGGTAAGATGTGCCAGAAATTAAAATAATATAAGATACAGTATATGCATGGCAGATTGAATGATACACATATGAACAGGATATGACAAATTAATTCACTTAAAATATGAAATTAAGTATTATTCAGGGCCGGTGCTACCTTTAATGCGCTGCATGCGAAAAACGAGTGCACGCCTTAGGGGGCGCCAACACAAGATTCGGATATTAAATTTTCAATATAGTTTTTTTTTTTAATATATAATTTCTTAGCATCTTTTACTAATCTTTCCACAATATTTTTAAAATTCGTAAAAATATCACTTTATAACAACAAATGGGCGAATAAAGATGAATGTATACAATTTGGCCCTCACGATATCGATTAGGAGAAGTTTAAGATGCAATTTTGGATATCTTAAATAATAAAAAATTAAATTAATTTAATCCAACATGAAGTACCAGTTTTATGTTATGGTTATGGTTATATTAACCGTTTAAAAGGCTTCAATTTCCAATATAGTGTGGGCATTTAGTCGTCATCATTTTATTTAAAGCAGTTCTACATTTAACATCGCTCATGTTATAAATGTATATGCATTTTGGCGTGAAGAGTATTTTAAAAAACAATAATTATTATTTTTAGGCAAACGGTAAATATTAATATATTATATTAAAAAATTGCAGACACATTAATCTAAATCTATTATATATTATCTCACTTTTTAGGCCAGCATGCTGGTGCCAAAGTGCCCGCACGGTCGCCCCTTGACAGTTGAGCAGTTTCGCGAACATCTCGTCAAATTTTTTGCACTAAAGATCCTCAGTTTCCTCAGTTTTTGCAAAAAATAATACTCTGAAAAAATTTTGAATCACATTTTAGAGAAAAAGATCACGTCAGGAAAATTTACTAAAAATTTTGATTGCGTAGATTTCAAATAAATAAAAGATCCGTCGTTTGTTTTTCGGCTTCGACTGTTTTATGAGAAAAAATAGGAGAAATTAAAAATTATATTCTGTGTTTGATTTTACAATGCAATTTGGAAAATAAATATTTGTTTATGGTGTATTTTAGGAAACGCTTTGATGGTGATTGTAGAAACGTAAAATTTTGTGTCGAATTTTGGACAAACAACGAAATTTGAGTGATTAGGTGATGGTATCTAGATAAATGTTATTTGTCATTTTTTAAAAATAATTTATATTTAATTACCCAAAAAGGGTTCCGCGATATTAATGATGTATGGAAAATTAATAACCCGAAAGTTAAGTTTATGTTTTCACCAAAAATACAATTTTGCCAATTTTATGTTTCAAAGTCATTCTAAATCTTTTGTCTTCAAAATTTGATAAAATATGTTAAGGGTCGTCCATTAATCACGCAAGGTTTTAGGGGAGGAAAGGTTCGTCATTGTAATTAGCATTTAGAAATGAATCTTCATTAGAGAAATGAAGTAATTGCTGATTAATAAATTCTATAATATTTGTTCACACAGTGGATTATGTTAAACAACGCCTAAACAAATATTGTTTTCGCAACTTCACTCATCATTTAATATTTGTGTTTGAAGAACTTCATGCAATTAAAATTAACATACATTCATTGACTGCTTGTATTTTTTTTACTTTTTCGCTGGCGATATAATCTCATTCTTTGAACAGCTGTAATATCTGTCTTGCCTAAAAATATTTTCCATTTTAATAACATCAAAGATTTATAGAAACTACGAATAATATAGAAATAATTTCTAATCAATAAACTTACGTTTAGTACACGGCACAAATGTTTAATTTGTTTTATTATTTTCAAGGAACTGGGTAAAATATTCTTCTGATTCAGGCATTTTTCAATAAATCAAGATTTGTACTACGATGTAACTTTAAAATGTTTATTTATCAATGCCTATTTTCTTGTTGATATCGGAGCGCATAAAACGTTGATGCCGTTACGCATACAACGAGAGAATTCTATTCACTCGACACGACTACTAATTACGATCGACCCGTATAGAAATGATGTCATCGAGAGCGAATGACGCACAGTTCTGCCGTAACGCCTAAAGAAGTTTTACTTCAAAAAATCAAAAAGTGTATAATTTTTTCTCGTAACTAAAAAGGCACGTCATTTTTGGTGGGAGGGGGCTAATTTTTAATATTCCCACTTATCACCAAGAGAAAAAATCCTTAAAAAATCGATCACGTGATCAATGGTGTTACCCTAGGGTATTTATATGATTTATGGCTAAACCAATTGCAAAAATTTTATATGCATTTGATGAGGACCGTCTTAGAATAGTTTTGCGTGACCATCGGCCAAGCCGTTTCTTTTTAATTAGTAGAAAAGTACCAAAGTCTTAGCTTAAGGGGGTATTCCAGTGTAAAGCGATGAATTTTAGGTCATTTTTAAGGTGTCAAGTGTTAAAGATTTTTTGAGTTTTTGAGAGATCCCGTTTAGACTGTGACTATACAGGAGCACTTTTTCAATTTTGTGCAAATTAGGCAACTACTTTTTTTTTTGAAATTTAATTCGAAATGAAATGACGATTGTTAATGTTCTGGAGATAAATTGATTTATGATTTACATTTGATTTGCTCAGATGTAACAATAAGATAGCATAAAAATAATGAAAGTTACAGTATTTGTAATAATATATTTGAAAACGTCTAAAATTTCTCGAATATTTCATTACAGTACGGTAAGTTCCAGCAATTTGCCTTAAGGTACGATGCCATACACCACTAGTTAACTTCCCGTAGGGCAAGTTATAGTAATCGCAAAAAAATCGAAAATGAAAATTTTTATATATCTTTACGTTTTAGAGGTTTCTGAACATTTTGGCATACCTTAGAAAAAATGGATGTATGTGTGTGTGTGTGTGTGTGTGTGTGTATGTGTGTGTGTATGTGTGTGTGTATGTATGTATGTATGTGTGTGTATGTATGTGCGGATACAAATTTTCGTCGACGATTTTGGAACACGGATCAACCGATTTGAATAATTCAAAAAACATTCGATCCGTATTGATAAGGAGACGTGCTGATTAGTTTTTGGCAAAGGCAGGTCAAGCCGTTCCGAAGATACGGGGCAAAAAGTTCCGAAAACGGTAACTCAGTTTTTAAGAGAACGGAGCGTCGGATTTTAATAATTCAAAAAACATGTATTGACAAGATGAAAAATCGATACAACTTTCATGAAGGTAGGTCCAGCGGTTTCGGAGATATAGAGGAAAAAGTAAAAAAATGAGCCATTTGGCGGTCAAAAATGATCATTAGACATATGCACATCAAATTATCAGACATTTTATAGAGATTTTAACAATAAGTATACATTTTGTTAACATTCCTATCGGTTCCGTACCAATGCTTATGCGTTAGACAGCGACGCGGCGCTTACGCGCTTTATATTTTGTCCCTATGTAGTTAAAGCAGTACGATTGCTTTGAAAAAAAAGTTCAGATCTTCCACAATATGTCAAAATAAAGAAAAAAAAATTTTTTTTCAAAAAAAAAAAATTTTTTAAAAAAAATTTTTTTTTTTCAAAAAAAACTAATTTTTTGTCCAATTTATAGTTTCTCAAAAATCTTATTTTTTCAAAGTAATTTTTTTTCAAAAATGTTAATCGTTTTAAAAAAAAATAATAATTTTTGGTACGGGAAGTTCCAGAAATTTGCCTTAAGGCACGATGCCCTAATTGCCTTAAGACAGAATTCCACTTACAACTAGTTAAGCACTTATTTTGCGCTCGACTTAGGCACTCGATATATTATAAGGTCTACAATAGGGTCAATACAAAATACATTATCAATCATAACAAAACACACGCTGCATATTTCATCGATATATTTTTCAAACGTACAAAATCACTTCAATTTCGACTGGAACAATTTCTCGACATCGGCAATCTCTTTGGCACAGTAGTGGGTCAATATCATTGGTCCCTGATTGGTCACCAATATATCGTCCTCGATGCGCACACCCAGGCCACGAAACTGTTCCGGGACGTCCAGTCGAGTCTCGGGTATGTAAATGCCTTCGGGGAAGAGAGGAAATTGTAAATGAATTGTAAACGAGATATAAGTGGCATGATAAGTTAATATAAATATAATATTGATAATCAATATATCAATTGAAGTTATTCGTGAGTACATCGAGGGAAGAGAAATGTTAAAAACTAATCGATATAATACAAATTTGATACCTCTTGATGTCAAAAAGAACATTTGTTTTCATGAACGACAAAGACTAAACACCATAATGTAAAGAAAAAAAAAACTGGACCGGAACGGTATTGAAAAAATAGTGCCTGCAGCACCACGTCGTGGAAGGTAAAATAAAAAGACTGCAAGATGTAGAAGCAGGGCCGGTCCTGCCTTGCATGCAAAAAATGCGGGCGCAAGCCTTGGGGACGCCGTAACGAGTTTCGGAAATTAAATTTATAATATAATATTTATATTTTTTTATATAAAATCTAGAATTATTTATTTAAAATCTAGAATACTCAATAAAGTATAATAAATATTCAACTTAACTAGGGATACGGAGACACAAAAAGCGTATTTATTTTGCAATGTGATATCAGTAGAAACAATTAACCGATTAATAATTCTGTAAATTATTAAATAACAGCTCTGTTTATTGCCTAATCTACTTATTCAATTGTTTCTTTGTTTGAAGTTACCGTGGAATCGAAAAAGAAATTATTAGCGCGAACCTGCGAAAGATTGAATTAATTGTTGGGCATTATTGACTAAAAATTGCGAGCTGATTTAGTTGAATCGGAACTTGTTAAAAAATATAAACAAATTATAAAAAATGGGGAATCAGTGCTTAGAAAATGACTTGTTTATTCCGAGAAATTGAATTGTAACTTTTGCTTTTGTTGCAAATGTTCCGCATGAATTGCAATCGCAACTTTGAATGTTGAAGACATGCGTGGAACAAATATGAAAAATGGAAGTAAAATTTACTTTGGAACGAAAATCTTAAGGCTTGTTTTATTATTATTATTTATACCTAGTGGTGTCCATACTCTAAATTTAATAATTATTAACTATACAGAAATTATACATATCAAATATAATAAGTTTTCTTTTTCAATATTGTTCAAGAAATGTGTAATTTCTTTGCATTTTTTACTGATTTTTAAACAATACTTCTAAAATACGTTAAAAATTTAACTTTAAAACAACAAGTTGATACTCTGAATAAGGAGAAGTTTACGACGCAATTTTGGATATTGTAAATGATGAAAAATTAAATTAAATTAAAATTTTAAAAATCCAACATGAAATACGAGTGTTATGTTTAAAAATTAAATGCTAGTTTTTTCAAATATTAATATTGTACATACGTTAAAAATGATTGAAAATTTCAAAATACTTGATTATAATCAACCCCCGAATCGCCTCGATTTTCTAAATAAATTTAAAATCAATATATTTTATACGCTTTTAGATTATATCTAATTTTTTGTGCACTAAGTCCAGAATAATTAAAAATTAATTTATTTATTTCACTTAATATTTTGTTAAATTTAATACTATTCCTGAAATGCATTTTTTAAATTCTATAACTTTAACAAAAATATTAATTCTTTTTATTAATATTAATTCTATGGTAGTCGAACTTACATCCTTAACCAATTTACTACATATTGAATATTACTAAAATGTGAAATAAATAAATTTAAAATCAATATATTTTATACCCTTCTAGATATCTATTTTTTGTGTACTAAATCCAGAATAATTAAAAATTAATTTTTAAAAAATATGTAAATATTTATATAATTTTAATGATAAACTGTTAAAACGGTAAAAATTAATAGGGGGGGGGGGGAGGCGCTAGAAAAAAAGTTGCATGCGGGCGCTAAGGACCCCAGGACCGGCCCTGTTAGAAGGATGGAGAAAAATTCAGGCGACTGATAACAGAAAATAAACAGAACAAATGTGTTTTATTTTCATCACTCAACAGAGGGTCGCCTGTGCCCAAACCTATAATTATGATACATGTACTTAAACGCTTAACATTTTTATGAAAACACATTTTTGATTTAGTTGAAAATATTTAATATTTCTCGAATATTAAATAAACTAAAAGTTTATTTAATTTAATCTGGTTTACCTTTTCCAATTCAAATATTTATATAAATTTTATCTAGAATTGAACCTAGGGGTAAATTTACGTGCTACAGTTAGTGGCGCCCTATGGAATGGGTAAACAATTAAAATTAATGTAATGGCATTATGGCCGTGTTTGCAAACTAGGTATTTACAAATCTTTTATCTATGATTGATGACTTACACGAGAGAACAGGAAGCCAAAGCATATTACCGGAAAGTATTGAAGTAGAATAAAATTTGGAAATGTGAATAATACTAATAATAATAAACAAGGGAAGGAAGGGTAACCAATGATAAATAATGCCATCAGAAACCATGCTCCTGTTATGCTTTCAGACATAACATTTATAATATTAATACTAATATATGTATATTCTGGTACCTGGTTCAACTGTTATAATCATGCCTGGATGTATCGGTATCGATCTTGGGATTAATGGTGTGTCATGTACATCCATGCCGAGATAATGTGAAACGTGATGTGGACAGAAGCTATAGGCAAGCTAAAATAAAATAAAACATACAGATTTATTTATATTATATATATATATATATATATATATATATATATATATAAGGGTGTTCCTTAATATGGACATTTACGAATTTCTTAGCTCCCAAGTGCTTAAATGCTTCCAAATTATTAAAAAAAAATTATCTAAAAGTTTTAGCTCTCAATATTAACATTTAGACAATGCGCAATTTAATTAAAAGATTTGTATATTCATATTTACCATATATTCTTGCGCTATCTGTGATAGCATTTGTGAACTCAAATACTAACAATATTTATAAATCCTTAAATTCTAATGAAATGCATGTGGACTGTTTAACAAAATATTTATTCATCGCGGCTTCAAAATTAATTTTGTTGCAAAATATTTATTTAATTGGTGATTTTGACACTCAAATTATCAGCAAGAAATTGCCATCAAAATTACAAGTCTGCTATCACAGATGGCGCAAGAATTTACTTAATGATGTATGTTAAAAAAATATACAAAATTTTTAATTGAGATGTGGACTATCTAAATGTTAATATTAAGAGCTAAAACTTTAAGAGAATAGTTTTTTTTATGAATTTGAAAGCATTTTAGCCCCTGGGAGCAAAGGAATTCGAAAACATCCATATTAAGGACCACCCTAATATATATATATATACACCTAAGTCTGTTTTTACACGGTAGATTGGTTCCAGAAGAAGCCGTGTAAAAAAGAAAACCGTGTAAAAAAAGACATTGATCTTATACGAAAATGGGTGATTTGTTCCTAATCTCTAAAATCTATTAAAATGAGTGAAAAACAAGAATTTTTAAGAACAAGAATTCATTTTTATTTTATTAAATCAAATATATAATGCTTATTTTCACAAGCATAGTAATTAATGATAAAAAAGATATGCACTCTAATGTTAAAAGTAATATGATAATATAATAATAATAATAATTGTTTGTACGCGCTAAAGGCGAATTCACTTAAATCTTTAAGCTAGTGTTCGCAAACTATCGATACTATCGATGGTTTCAGACTTTTTTCTTTCATAAATACATTTTTGTGATATCAACATACTTCACAAAAATTAAATTTGACAAAAAAAATTTAAGTACAAAACATTTCAAATCGTGCTAAATGGAATAAAATCGTGTAAAAAAATTAAAAATATTCAATTTTCAAACCGTGTTATATCAAAACCGTGTACAAAAAGACCGCGTAAAAACAGACTTAGGTGTATATATATATATATATATATATATATATATATATAAATATTAGTACCTACCTTTGGTAAATCCTTCTCTGGTACAGTTTTTTTAATAATTCCCTCCTCCTGCAAATATTTACCCAGCAACAAACACATTCTTGTAAACAGCGAATCCAATGTAGGATATCCCTCGGCCATCATATTGTAAATGATTTCTTTCTGAGTTTTCAACACAATTTCATATAAAATTTTTTGGGGATCCGTAAATTTTCCATTGATTGGCCAAGTTCTGGTTATGTCGCTGGAAAATGCATGGTATTCACAGCCTGGGGAAAATGGAATAAAATAAAATT
Organism: Ctenocephalides felis; assembly: GCF_003426905.1. Lineage (NCBI taxonomy): Eukaryota > Metazoa > Arthropoda > Insecta > Siphonaptera > Pulicidae > Ctenocephalides > Ctenocephalides felis. The sequence continues at coordinate 3,888,332 of NW_020536999.1, read as the reverse complement.
ATATATATATATATATATATATATATATATATGTTAATTAAGTTAATTATGAAATTACTAACCTGCGTCCATTAAGACCATTTCACCGTCATTAACGACTTGATTATTGTTTATGTAGTGTATTGTATTTGCTCGCTCTCCTCCTGCAACGACTGGAGGATAGGCTAATCTTTGAGCACCCAATTCTCTGCACCTGGAGTCGACTTTGGCATAAAGTGTTTGCTCTGAGACACCTGAAAAATATAATATACACTTCACACTTTGTAATGATAAAATTTTCTATTTTTCTTTATAAATTACATATCAAAACTAGCAAACCCGACAAACTCCGTTTTGCTACCAGATGGTTTCGTGAGAAAGATGAAGAAATTTTTTGTTTGTTTTATATTTGAAAAGGAAAAATTTGTCTTTATTGCACAACAGTAATGAATTTATTTCGATTACAAAAATGAAGTGTTTTTCAGTTGAACTTCTCTAAGTAAATGAAAGTGAATCCGCAAATTATCCGTTTCATTGAAGTGCTCTTTGGTAAACCATATTTTTGGTTTTTTTGGTCTGACGTCAACACAAACAAAGCGGATGGTTTTCCAACTCGTGAACAGGCAACGTATAACTGCCCATGTGAAAAACAATGATTTTCTAAATAATCTATTTGAAATTTATCCCGCAAACACTAAGCGATTGGCCTTGCGACTTGTTATTGCGAACGCAAGGCAAACTGGAAATTGCAATCGTTTGAAGTCAAACGGAAGACCAGTCGGAATCATTGGTATGTCACCAAATCGCCAGCAATTTTTGATTGAATGGTGAAATTCAGTGCGTGTACATCATTATTCTTTGCGGCAAGAATTACTCGTTGACTCAACCAAGCATAATTCTGATAATTCTCACTAATGTCATTACTCAATTTTTAATTACGGT
>NW_020536999.1:3870149-3886411 GCF_003426905.1 Ctenocephalides felis | reverse complement strand
AATGTATCCGCACACACACATATGTATGCTAAAATGTTCAGAAACCTCTGAAACGTAAAGATATATAAAAATATTCATTTTCGATGTTTTTGCGATTACTATAACATACCCTACGGAAAACAAAAAAAAAATTTATCAAAATCTTTGGAATGTATTATCAACATAACAATTAACAATCAATACACATCAATCAATTTCAATAAATCTTATTACCAAATTATTATTATTACTAAATCACCTATCTGTATCTGTATCTGTATCTCCGCTTCAGCAGACCTTAATATTCCTAAAAGCCTTGTCAGCCAATTTCAACGAAACGTAATTGTACAATTGTTTCACTCTCAACCTCGACCAGACCAAGTAATTGTCCAGGCCGATGATCGAAGCTGCGTGCAGAGCTGCTGCTTCCGGATACAAGACCGTGGCACATCCTAAACCAGAAGGAAGATTCAAACTGGACCAGACGTCTTGGCTCGAGTTGGCAGATGTTACTGGTGGACAGTTTATTACTGGGTAGCTGGTGTTGCCGGAGAGCACTGGACCGAGACCATTGGATCTGGGGGAGGAAAAAGATAATTAAAAATAAAAGTATGTTCAAGATTTGCTATTACCGGTGCAACTGTTTCATTTTTTTAATGTGTTAGTAGACTCAAAATTGCTTTTCTTTTAATTTTTGAACTGTCAATGGCTAAAAAGTAACTTCCAAATAGGACAAATATTGAAATAACATTTGTGAGACTTTGCGCATATTTTATTTATAAGTGCAAAGAGCATCTATAGAATCCGACAAATAAAAGCACTTTTTTGTGAAAATAGCTAGAGCTAGAAAACAAAACTACTAAATATTTTCTCAAATTTCTTTTATTATCTTTCTGATTAATAGTGGAAACTAGTGGTGTCTTAATGGCGTCGTGCCTTAAGGCAAATTGCTGGAACTTTCGGTACCGTGAAGTAAATTTTAGCTCAGAAAAGAAAAATTACATTTTTTTTTTGAAAAATTTTGAATATTTTTAAACATTTTTAAAAATTTTGAAAATATTTAAAGAACTTGAATATTGAAAAAAATTAAAAACATACTGATATTTTGTGAAAACTTACTTGTTTTTTTTCAAAAACCTACTTGGATTTTTTTTTTGAAAACCTACTTGGATTTTCCACTTGAAAACCTACTTGGATTTTCCTCTTGAAAACCTACTTGGATTTTCCTCTTGAAAACCTACTTGGATTTTCCTCTTGAAAACCTACTTGGATTTTCCTCTTGAAAACCTACTTCGATTATTTTTTCGAAAACCTACTTCGATTATTTTTTCGAAAACCTACTTGGATCTTTCTCTTGAAAACCTACTTGGATCTTTCTCTTGAAAACCTACTTGGATCTTTCTCTTGAAAACCTACTTGGATCTTTCTCTTGAAAACCTACTTGGATCTTTCTTCTGAAAATCCTACTTGGATTTTTCTTCTGAAAACCCTACTTGGATTTTTCTTCTGAAAATCCTACTTGGATTTTTCTTCTGAAAATCCTACTTGGATTTTTCTTCTGAAAATCCTACTTGGATTTTTCTTCTGAAAATCCTACTTGGGTTTTTCTTTTGAAAACCTACTTGGAATTTTTTTCAAAGCTTACTTGGATTATTTTTTTTAAAACTTACTTGGAATTTGTTTTTGAAAACTTACTTGGTATTGTTTTTTGAAAACCTACTTGGATTTTTCTTTTGACAACCTACTTGGAATTGTTTTTTGAAAACCTACTTGGATTTTTCTTTTGAAAACCTACTTGGAATTGTTTTTTGACAACCTACTTGGAATTGTTTTTTGAAAACCTACTTGGAATTGTTTTTTGAAAACCTACTTGGAATTGTTTTTTGAAAACTTACTTCGAATTGTTTTTTGAAAACTTACTTGGAATTGTTTTTTGAAAACTTACTTGGAATTGTTTTTTGAAAACTTACTTCGAATTGTTTTTTGAAAACTTACTTGGAATTGTTTTTTGAAAACTTGCTTGAATTTTTTTTTAAACTTGCTTGGAAATTTAGTGAAAAAAGCTTCAACATTTTGTGAAAGCTTGGACATTTTGTCAAAATAATTCAAATCGGTTGATCCGTGCGCCCGAAATCGGCGACTAAAAATTGAATCCAAAATTGTATAATTTTTTATTCACCTGCCAGCTACAGCAATGAAAACTAATTTGCTAGCAACTCCTTCGTAGTTTCTCAAAATCTGCAAAGTTTCCTTGGTGCCCTTGTGTGCTGATGTCACTCGAACCTAGAATTAAAAATACACATAATAACTAGTTGTAAGTGGCATCGTGCCTCGTGACAAATTGCTGGAACTTCCCCGTACCGTAACGAAATGTTCGAGGAATATTAAATGTTTTCAAATAGATTGTTATAAATACTATAACATTGTCAAAATATTTATAGGAATTATATAAACTGATGATATGTGATGATGATGATATAATTGCAAAGTAGAAAATATTTGTTTAAAGTAAGCAAATGAGTTTTAGAACTTCAGCCAGATTTAAAATAAAAATTTCAAAAATATTTTAATTACCATCATATGTGCCCATAATTATGAAAGTGGTCTAAGTCAAAATTAAAAAAAAATGAGTTTATCAGTTATTTCATACCACATTAGTTTAAACTAAATGTATTCAATGTAATTTTTACAAAATTTTCAAAAATGAACCATTAGATAATGGTTGTAATTTCAACATTATATGGAATTCATTTAGTGTTAATTATGAAAGTGGTCCAAGTCAAAAATTTTTGGTGTCAGGTCATTCCTTTCTACCGAATGATCGTGATTTTGGGTTGATAGAAATGAAAATAAAAAAAGCAAATTACTTATACAACCCTGAGCATTATTATGAATTGATAGAAAAGTGCAGATGAAGCAATACATTTTCGATAAAGCGAATGTCGCAGCCGGATTTTATTTCAACGAAATCATTAGAAGATACAATAACAAGAATAGTAAAAAATACCGCGGGCGAATCTGTCTCTCGGCTACAAATTCAATGGATGAGATTCTTGAAAAATGAACCTTATAAAAAATTTTATGTTTTATAAAACTTCTTTAGATGATTCTACACTTCACGTTTTGGATCTTTCACCTAAAAGAGAAAGACCAAAAATATACGGAAAGATTAAATTACTTCCATTATACACCAGCATTAGACCAGTATCGGAAGAAAAACATGAAGATATTATGAGTTTACTACCGTACATCCCTCCAGTTTTTCAGGAACATTTTAAGAATCTAAAATACTCGAAATAATGATAAAAATGGATTACCGTTTAAAAATAATTAATAAATGCTCACGAAGTATTTCAATAAAATTATTGTTCCAAATAAAACTCAAAGTTTAAGTCATTTATAGGACATTCAGTTAATTTTGAAAATGGTCTAAATCAATTCGACCTTCAAAAACAATATTATCGTATGAAATTCACACAAAATTTCATATTCATAATAAATTTCCATTAATTAAGACTGATAAAATTAAAAATTAAAATGCCGCATAATGTAAAAATATGTTTTAATTTATTCAAATGCAAATCATTAAATATGTCGAAACAAGAAATATATGACTTAGACCACTTTCATAATTATGGGCACATATGTCCTTTACCTCAACCAGCAACCCAAAGTCCCTGCACTGCTTAGCAATCTTCTCGCAGTGTTCCTTATCCGAAGGACTTCCCATCAGGATGACGACCAGAGCATCATTCTTAGGCACCAGATGATCGAGCTGATCCCTGACCCATTCGAAGTTGTGTTTGACGGTCTCCAGATCGCTCTGGGTGACCTGCGTCAGATTTCTGTAGACCTGCTTGTCGACCATGAGGCGTTTGTCGCCTGCTGGCCAAAGGCGCCAACTGTCCGAGTCGATGACGTCGGCTACCAGGAGTTGACCTGAGGGTAAAGGATAGTTAAGAAAATACAAAGTCACGATGTATCCTATTTTTTAACTTCTCGAAAGAGAAGTTTATGTTTCTATCGAAAAATCCGATTTGCTAATTTTATGTTTTCTCGACGTTTCAAGCCATTCTGAATCGAATGAGACCAAATTTCGACCGAAATTATGTGTGTGTGTGTGTGTGCGTAAACAGATTTTTTGCCGTAAATCAACGATTTCTAAGAAACGGCTGCACCAATTTCAAAAATTTAAAAGCCATTCGATGCAACTCGATGAGGAAAAATATTTCACAGCTAAGTAATACTCAGTTATCGTCAAAAATTGCTGTATTTGTAAGATGTCACATATAATCAGTAACAAATAGATATTTATAATATGAAGGGGATGGTACCACTGTATTTCTTGAACTCAAAATTAAGATATTCAAAAATGTCATAAAAACTGTTGGCTTTTAGTAAATTAATCAAAACGTTGTGGAATGTATGATTGACTGAATAGTTGAATACCAAAACCATGAATTGAATTAAAAGTAATATTAAGCTTAAAAATCGATCCTTTGATAGTTCTATTCCTTGTGACATTGTGGGAATTAGACATGGAAGATAAATTAAAGTACTGGGGATTATTTTTGATAAAGAGAAGTGTAATAAGTAGGAATATGTTAGGAACGGTAAGAATGTTATACTTCTGAAAAATATTTCTACAACTTGTCATCGAGTTAAGAGAGAACATGATTCTTAATGTTCTTTTTCTGAAGCTTGAAAACATGTTTTAAGGATGCTGATGCTGAAAAAAATGCGAGTAGAAGTTGGAGTAATAGATAGAAAGAAGACAATTTAAACTAATTTTAGATTTAAGCACTCTTAACATGAAACAAGTTCTGGAAAGTTTAGGTATTAATGACGAATAAATATGATTATCCCAATTTAAATTTTTTTGAATTTGATTTCCTAGGAATTTAGAAACGGCAGAAAATTTGAAGAGGGCATCATTAATAATTAGAGAATTGATTTCGTTATTAACACCTATTGACTGTTCGAAACGACATTATTTTAGTTTTAACGCTATTAAGTAAAAGGTTATTAGAGTTGAACCAATTAGAAACTGCAATCATTGATTAAATAGTTTAAAACTTGTATCGTTGGCAAAAACAATAAATTTGCAAAGATCGGTGCAATTTGGCAAATCATTAATATAAATTAAGAATAAAAAGGGATCAGGAATAGAGCCTTGTGGGACGCCGGTTTTATATTTAACTTATTAGATATTACTGTGGAGTCTTGATCATCAAGATAAACTGAAAGTCACAATCTAAACGTCCTTGCAAATATATTTGCACTAGGTTGATACTGTGTGATAGGTTGGGACTGTGCCTAGACCGGCTTTTTTTTACAATTATTTCACAAAATTAAAAAAAAGTGCTTCTGTAAAGTCACATTCTAAACGAACTTGCAGATATATTTGTACAGGTTGTAACTTAGACTGTGCACATGCTCTTTTTTTAATTTCTTCAAAATCGTTTGTTTAAAAACTAGTATAGTAGCACTTAGTGCTATATAAAAAAATTATCTATTTCAAAGAATTAGGTGTAAGTGGCATTCAGGCTTGAGGCAGGTTGCATGAACTTACCGAAATGTTTTATAGTTCACTTAATCAGCCGAAATTGAGACTTAGATATTTAGATGCCAAAAATTAGTCAACTGTTTATATCGAAAATGAAGTTACCGTTTTCAATTAAATCTAAATATTGCGATTTTCAATTAATATCTCTCAAACACATTTATGAACTCTGTAATTATGTCCTTAAATTGTATAATTGGGCCAAATTATATGATTAATTTATATAATTCAATCAATTTTTGTAGGACTGTTTAGAGCATGTACTCGACGATTTTTATAATTATTTTTTTATAAGATACCATAGTCTTCTAGATCATACTAAAATATTACGGCCCTACGACAACTTGTTTAACTTTTAAAATTCGTCAAAGTTTGCAAAAATTAGTATCGTTTTTTGGCATTTGTCAAAATTAGACCTTTCATCGACGTTTGCTCAAAAACGCCTGAACCGATTTTAGCAATTTAAAAGCCATTTAATTTATCACGATGACGATTATTGTTTCTCTGTTTCGTGCGACGATCGGCAGAGCCGTTTCTTTGAAATTTGGAAAAAAGTCTTAAACTTTTCGACCACATTTAGGCTCATACTACCGAATCGATTTAAAAAAAACTGTTCGAAAGATATTAGTTGGGAATGATACTGATTAGTTTTAGGTGAAAATCTACCGAGTTTTCTTGTAATTAACTGTTGAAAAAAAAATTTAGGCCGATTTTTATGGAACTCTTTTTGGCGATATATATCATGGTCTTATAGAACTTACTGAAATATTACGGCCTTACGACAAGTAGTTTTATTTTAAAAATTAATCAAAGTTTGAGAAAATGATTTACTTGGTATAACCATAGATTAATGGTCTTAATCAACATATTAAACCATTAAAGTTCTACGAAAACTGGTTCAATTATAAAAATAGTTGATTTTTCAAAATTTCCTTTTGAAAATACTCCGATTTAACGTGTTCGTTCGTTTTCAATAATGTGTAATAAATCCACTCGGAATACTTTTAATCACTCATAAATTAATTTGGCAAAATACCAATACCAACTAGTTTATTATTGCGTTATCTTACCATCTACGTCGACACCAAATTCAATTTTCATATCGATCAATGCACAATTTCGTAGAGCCCACGCCTTTTCCAAAATTTCGAAAACCAGGATTGTGGTCTCTCGCATGATGTCGACTTCATCTTGACCTGTAAAACAATAATATATAATTATTACTCATTAATCAAAAAATAGATACGATTATATTAACACGTATCAACAAAAACCCCATGACATCTCGTTACAACATTTCACAATGATGTTTTGAACGAATTTGAACTCGTGACCCCGGTAAATTAAATATATTAATAAGAAATGCCATTAATTTACGAGATGAGATTAGATAACACGTTTTTATCAATTCAAAAATGTCAGTTGCGATAGGATGATGAATTTTATGTTACTAGATTAAAGACTAGCGTCAAGGACGATCAGCCGAACCGTTTCTTTTTAAAAAGATTTTATCGCTAGACTTACCTATGAGTAATCCATTCAATTTAAATTTGGCAGCTACTATTTGCTCCTCCGACCATTGGGGATCGTGGTTGGCATCATCTTTGAAGAAGGTTTCCTGAAAATGGCAAACATTTTTTTTTATTCTCTTTATTGAATTACAATCTGTCTTTACAAAAAGGAAGACATTCAGTAATTTTGATTATATATGAAATATTAAACATTAGATCTAAAAGGTCACCCAGTAGTAAGCCTTTTCAATTTTGATATATTAAATTTACATTTTGTGATTATATAGAGTAAACTTAAAAATAAAAAGATCTATGAGGTAAATGAGTATAAACTGTGAATTGTAACAACAAATAAAAAAGACAACTAATAAACTAAACACAATAAAAATAAATAAAAATATAAATAAACAACTAAATAAGTAGTACTGCTAATTAGAATGAATATATTATATATTATGTGTAGGTTAATGTGTCGGATCCGTCGAGGAGGCGTTTTCTTTTTAGCCAAAACGACAAACATAAGATATAATTATTTTGATCTCTGACAACGAAAGTTTGTTATAATTTTTTTTTGCATCTCGAAAACTGCTGGACCTGTTTTCACAAAAAGTTACTAATTCTTGAATTCATCATTACGACCAGTGGCTCCCGAAATCGTCGACAAAAGATTGTATCCGCACATCAATTTTTTCTAAGGTATGCAAAAATGTTCAGAAACCTTTCAAACGTAAAAATAGTAGTTACAGTAATGGGCCGGAAATCGAAAATGAAAATTTTCGCATTTCTCGACGTTTTGAAGGTTTCTGAACATTTTAAGGGGCATACCTCAGAAACTAAATGGATGTGTGTGTGTGTTTTGTATGTCCGCATGTTTTCGTCCATGTTTTCGGGCGCACGGATCAACCGATCTGAATGGTTTAAAAAACATTCGTTACCTATCGATAGGGAGATGTGCTGATTAGTTTTTTGCAAAGGCAGGTCCAGCCGTTAAGGAGATACGAAGCAAAGAATGCAGGAAATACAAATCGAGTTTTTGAGAGAACGGAGTATCGGATTTGAATGATCTAAAAAACATTCAATTTGTAATGATTAGGAGAAAAGGTGATTAGTTTTTGGTAAAGACAGGTCCCGCCATTTCGAAGATACAGAGCTAAATGTGCAAAAATGGCAGTTTTTGAGCGAACTAAGCGCGTCCGATTTGAATGATCTAAAATACTTTTTGCTTGTATTGACAAAACAATTGCTTTTGAGGATAAAAAATTATTACATCTATTTTTTATTTTTCATAAAATATTTTTGTAATTTTGGATCAAAAATTCAAAAAACTACCCAGGCTAAGCACAGCCTAAGCGCCACTCTGGTACAAATGTTTACCAAAGTGCGTTTAGACTGTTTTAAACAAGATAGCAACAAAAATAATGAAAGTTACAGTATTTGTAATAATATATTTGAAAACGTTTAAAATTTCTCGAATATTTCATTTACGGTACGGGAAGTTACAGCAATTTACTTTAAGGCACGATGCCATATACCACTAGTTTTCTTACCTGTTTCACAGGACAGAACCTGGTGCCTTCCGTGACACCAGGATGTCGTTTCAGAAAAGATCCAGTAGCCAGCCTTCTCGTGACCCATTCAATAGGCACCATGGCACATTTTCTTGCAATAAAAGCAGTGTCTGATGCCTGTTTCACGAAGGCAGTTTTCAAACCTGCAAAGAAATAATAGATTCATGTGAAAAGGACTCTACTGACCAGCAAACTAATAAAACTTCTTATATATAAAAATGAATCGCAAAATGTGTTGGTAAGCGCATAACTCAACAACGCCTAGATCAATTTGGCCAATTCTTTTTTTAAAATGTTCGTTGAAGTTCAAGGATGGTTATTATGACGAGAAAAAGTTGAATAATTGCCGGGGAAACCCTAAAAACAGCCCTTTTGTCTTTCTCATACAAACGTTTTCTAACTAAAACGTGTAATCAATTTGAGCTTTGTTGCTATTATATAAAGTTCATATTAAATTACAAGCAATCACTATATACTCGTTCTAAATTATTATGCGGATTTTGATAAATCTTTCTGAAGTTTGTTAAGGAAATTTTCTAGGATGTATGTGATCATACATTACTGGGATGTATGTACAATATTGTAGAAATAAATGGAAAAAAATGCAAAAAACGACATGTCATTGTTTGCATTGAAAACAAATGAATACTATCATCTGCCAAAAATTTCAATTTACTTATGAACCTAGACAATATTAGAATATGTATTTTAAATTCATTATTATGAATAAGTAAAATGAAATATCTACATTATTATTGCCGAAAAGCGGCTGAGATGTGTCAGAAATTAAAATAATATAAAATACAGTATATGTATGGCAGATTGAATGATACACATATGAACAAGATGTGACAAATTAATTCACTTAAAATATGAAATTAGGTATTATTCAGGGCCGGTCCTACCTTTTTAATACGATGCATGCGAAAAATACGAGCGCACTATTTCAATTTTATTGAAAAAAATGAGATGAATGTTGAAATATATAACAATAAAACCTAAAAGTTTCGTTTCAATTAACCCTTTCGACTCGCTCCGGCGAGTGTCGTCGCGAACTAAACTTACAAATTGTGATTTTTTTTCATTCTTTTGAAATTAATTCACTATTAAGTTCATTTATTGATTAATTTATAATTATTTTCATAAATAAATATAATAAAATTAATTTAATAGCTCATAAACACCATTATTTATTAGATATAAATGTTACTAGATATTTTATATATTATTTATATACATTATAATGTATTATACATGTACATATTATATATGCATACACACACACGTATATATATATATATATATATATATATATATATATATATATACTAGCTGACCCGGCAAACGTTGTTTTGCTAAGTAAGGTATATTCTAAACAATTTCTAGAGAATCAAAAATATTGATACTTTAATTGCATAAGGATTTGTTGTTTGAATGCTATATACAATGAAGTATTATAAAAACATTAAATCCCATTAGTTTGTCTGTATTTTGTCAATACAATCAAACTGGAAGTTTTATACACATTCTATAAAAAACATGGTATAATCCAATTCAAGTCTTTCTCGGTCTTTACGTATATACGTGTAATAGAAAAAATAACGATATTATTGGGGTTGTTCTTAACACACTATACGGGCACGATAACCGTATCTACTCTCCAAGAATATTGTCTTTTTAATTTTTTTTTTATTTAGTTTTAGTCAGAATATATTTGATATAATTCTTATTAATTAATTTTAATAAACATCTGTGTAAAAACGATTTTTTAAACAATAACATGGTTATTATAACATTTTTTTATTTTTTTTTCAAACTTCATGTTTTATCATCATAATAACTGTATTTAAAAGCAATATTACCACATTTAAAAAAAAAATCCGATACAAAAAAAATTACGAGTTGAGAGGTATGTATAGCATTATAATATACCGAGCGAAGCGCAACGTCGAGCAGTCCGGCTCCCGAGTGGAAAGTGTTAAATATTTATTTCCTTCTCTAAAAATTCCCCAAAAAGCGATTTATTGAAACCTCTAAAGCAGGCTTCTCCCTTAAATATTAAATAAAAATCTAGAATATCAAAAGGACTCTACTGACGAGCAAATTAAGATAGGAAAAGAGGTTTCTACTTATAATCATATAAATTATTATTATTATTATTATTATTATTATTATTATTATTATTATTACCTGCACTGTTAAGAATGGAAAACACCTTGGCAGTCGTCTGGTTACTGATGGCGGCCTTTCCGACCAGATCGTGAGCCTTGACACCATCTCCTGCAGTGATGCGATCTTTATTGAGCAGGAGACACAGGTCGTTATGGGCTGGTGCCAGATCGAAGACCTTTTTGGTTTTGCCCTCGATTATCACGGGGCCCAACTTGTAACCACCGACTGTAAGGAAAAGATAAATGATACAGGAAATTGATACGGGGAAAAGAATGATGTGTTTTGAAATAAACTATAGTTGTAAGTGGCATTTTGGATTTAGGCAAATTGCTGCAACTTTCCGTACCGTAATGAAATATTCGAAGAATAAAAATAATCATTCAACAAAAAAGTCTATGAATAATTATTATGAAAACTAGAATTTTCATTATTTGTTCCTTATCGAATGAGAAAACGTATTAGATTAGACGACGTTGTTTACATATGTTTGAATGAAATATGTATAAGCAAAACGAATTAAGCGGACTTATTGTTAGAATGAACATATTTTATTTCAAATGCATCGATTTTTCGTTCGCGAAATATATGCATTGAGTTAACAATTTGAAATAGTTTATGTACTATCAACTTAAAATTAATACAAACATGAAAATTAAAAAAAAAACTAGTTGGTATTGGTATTTTGCCTTGAGGCAAGTTACATGAACTTCCCGATATGTATAAATAATTGATTTAATCAATGAAAATAAATTAATTTATGAGTGATTAAAAGTATACCGTGTGGATTCATTACACTATCGTTATACCAAGTAAATCGTCTAATTTTAGTTTTAACAAACATCAAAAAAACTACTCATTTTCCCAAACTTGAATGATGAATTTTTAGAATCAAACTACTTGTCGTAAAGTCGTAGTTTTTCAGTAAGTTCTATAAGACCAGGATATATATCGCAAAAAAAGTTCCATAAAAATCGGCTTAAATTTTTTTTCAACAGTTAATTACACGAAAACGGCTCGGTAGATTTTCACCTAAAACTAATCAGTATCATTCCTAACTAATATCTTTCGAACAGTTTTTGATTTTTTAAAATCGATTCAGTAGTATGAGCTTAAATGTGGACGAAAAGTTTAACACCTTTTTGCAAATTACAAAGAAACGGCTCGGCCGATCGTTGCACAAAACTGACAAACGATAGTCCTCATTGAGACACATCAAATGGTTTTTAAACTGAAATCGGTCCAGCCGTTTTGGAGAAAACGTCGATTTACGGAAAAAATCTGTTCACACACATGCACACACACACACATACTTTTTCCAAATTTGGTCTCATTCGATTCAGAATGGCTTGAAACGTCGAAAAAACAAGATTTTTTTATGAAAACATAAACTTCACCTTCGGGAAGTTAATAAAATTGTATTTGTTAAGCAGAAATTGAATAAAAATAAAGAAAAATAGTATTTACAAAATTCGAATATCTGAATTAAAGAAAATAAGAAGAATGAGGAATAGGTTGATATCAGTAAAGATCAGACTTTGAAAATCACTTAAGATGTGATCAAAACTTCATGAGAAATTTAAAATTCAAATTAATTTCACTCAATCGAGCCCATTTAATTTTTCTGACTTCAAATATCATTTTTGGATTTTTTAGTTTGACATTTTCTAGACGTTTTCTCAAAAGCAGCTGCACCAATTTCAGAAGTTTAAAAGGCATTCGATATATTTCTATAAAACCTCGCGTCGTTGATAATTAAAAATATTATATAATATTAAATTTTAAACAAATTCAATCTTGTACATGCATCATTCGCGCGCCAGTTTATTTACTAATAATACCGAATTAATATTCAACCGCGATTTGAAGATAAACTAATAGTAGGGCATTATGATATAACACAACATTATAGATTATTAAATTTTGCACAAATTTGCCAAATGCATCACTCATATTAATGATAATATGCCAACAAAATAAATCATAAAACCCAATTAAAATCTATCATCATTAACAAACACCTAACCAAATAATTTGTATACAACAGAACACGTGTTCACAAACAAAACATGACTTAACCACAAAAAATACAATCTGATTAGAATCTATTATCATTCCAATCAAACCTAACAATAAATCGAACAATCTAATTAGAATCACACTACATCTAATTAGAATCAAATTACAATCTGATTAGAATCGACTAACAAAACAAAACAATAAAACTAACCTTCTTTAGGATCTGCAGACATTTTGTTTTCTGACCCAGTGTCTTCTAAGCACTATTTAATAATGTATATATATTTATATGGAAGTGTGCACCCAAAAAATGTTTTTATTAATAATGTTTCAAATAGCACAAAAGGTTTTATTCAAATAGGACGAACAGAATGGTTACAATTCCGAGGACGAAATACGACTGTTTGTCAGAATCGCATACAGACAGAAAAGAGTTTGGACAAAGTTTGCTTTTTTTATTTGATTAGAATCTTGTACATAACTTTAAACGTTCGTTCGATGTATAAAATATAATATTGACAAATATATATATATATATATATATATATATATATATTATATAAAAGTTTTATTAAATTGACATTTTCTATCTGACAGTTAAATTACGTTAAAATGTTTACCAAAGATTTTTGTCGTGCACAATTAGTGACAAAAGTCTGCAGTGTGCGAAATACCTTAACTGTAATTGACGAGTTTTGTGTATTGACTTGAGGAGTGTGTTAATAAAACTTTTCACACAAATACTGCAGCGCACGCATATGTTGCGTGAGGCTGTTGACTTTCATACTATTTTGGTACTTTTTTTTAATTTCCAGCCAACATGTCCCAAAATGGTTTTAATTTATATTGAAAAATTTAAAAAAACTAGTACAAGGAAAAGTACAGACAACAAAAGCTTAGCAGTGAATGTGTAATTTTTTTCATAGGGGAAGAGGCTCCAGAATACTATAAAAAATACTCCCTGTATGTATTAGACGCGTCTTTATTATTTAATAATGTGTAATAAATATAATCTGATTGAGATTCTTATTGTAGCAAAATTTTTGTTAAAATTTAGTACTAAAATTTTCAACCTTGTTTCAACCAACCAAATCACATCTTCAATGGGAGGAGAATCTAGAATGCTATTTTTCGTCTTTCGTTTTTTCTTGAAACGATTTTAATGGAACTTTAAATATGGCAATAGAGTTCCTAGTGTTATTGAGCATACTAAAATATAGTAGGGTTGTGGTAGACCAGTGGTCTTTTTATAAAAAAAACTTAAAGTTTGAATAAATCGTCCGCGCTTCAAGAAAATACACCGTGTATGTGTTAGGCGTTTATTCTAACCATAGTAATACGGTAATCACTATATCAGTCAAATGTGTCTGACGCTAAAAAGTTCTCATAAACCATGTAAGACTTGTCTGACAAGTTGGCCTAAAATTTTCTGGCTCGTCGTGAAAAATTTAAATATTGGGCCATAAGGTCATAAAATAAATATAAAAAAAATGAAAGTTGTGAAATAAAATACTTAACACATTAATAGCCATGTCAGTCATACGTGCCTGACGCTAAAAAGTTCTACATGAGCCATGTTGCACATAAATGTCTGACAAATTGTCCTAAAAGTTAAAAGTCTTTTGTGAAAAAAAGTTTTGACATAGGGCCATGTCAGCCATATAATTGCCATGTTAGTCGTATGTGTCTGACGCAAAAAAGTTACTCATAATGCATGTAGGACATATATGTCTGACAAATTAAACTGAAAGTTTTTGGGCATGTCGAGAAAAACATTTTTATAGGACCACGTCAGTCATATAATTGCCATGTTAGTCGTATGTGTCTGACGCAAAGAAGTTACTCATAATGCATGTAGGACATATATGTCTGACAAACTGATCTGAAATTTTCTGGACATGTCGAGAAAAAAGTTTTAATATAGGGCTGTCAGTCATAATTGCCATGTACGACGTATGTATCTGACGCAAAAAAAATTTACATAAATGGCTTATGTAAATCAGACATATATGTAAATTTACCTAAAGATTTCCTAGCTTGTCGTGAAAAAAAGTTTTAATATAGGGTCATGTCAGTCACAGAATTGCCAGGTGAGTCGCATGTGTTTGACGCTTAAAAAGTTACTTGTTATACGTGTCAAACATGTATGTCTGACAAATTGATCTGAAAGTTTCCAGGTATCATGATACATGTCGGTTATATATGTCTGACAAATTGATCCGGAAGTTTTTTAAAAAAATTAATTCAGGGCCATGTCAGTTATATATGTGTGACATAAAAAATATATATAAGAAAATAAAAAATCAAACACGTTAAACGCCATGACAGTCGTATGTGTCTGACGTCAAAAAGTAACACATCCATAGTGCCAGCCATATATATCTAACATATGCAATTTGGTAGGAAAAAAAGTTTTAATATAAAGCTGCGTCAGTCATATACGTCTGACATAAGAAATAGTGTTTGGCAAAACGATTCTTTGATATATTTTTAACTTAATTAAGTTACAATGGGCTATGTAAGAAACTAGTGCAAAATTTTAAGCAACTTCCTAAAGTTCTTTTTACAAACGTCGACCATTCTATTACCATTACCATTACCACTATTAATATCATTACCACAAACGACCGTCTAACGTTTGTTCGAATCTCCTACCAAGTCGAATTTATTAGGAAAAAAACACACACACAACTAGCGCTACGGGGGCACAGAAAACCGGCTTGGGTCATATCACTTTTCGTTTTCGTTTTTAACGAAACATATTTATTCAATCGTTCACTTGGTCAATGGAATAATATCTATCTAACTATATTTTGACAGAAGAAGAGTGTTGTAATAATTTAAATTAATCGTTGAAATAAAATTTAGTAATTGGTTTAATAATAAATTAAAAATTGTTACCGGTGTGCGTGTAGTGTAAGACACACAGAGGTTGTTTTGTAATATTACACTTGGAGGAACTTCAGAGGTGAGATAAATGAAATAATTTATATATATATAATATATATATATATTATATATATATATGTTTATATTATATAAATATTTTATAACATTATATATTTTTCTGCCTTAAGAATTAACCCTAATGATGAGACATATCACGGTGTCGAAACGTATTATTTTTAAATCAATGAATAATTTTTTTTGCAAAAGTGTAGTGTAGTGTTCGTATTTTTATATTTATTATATATTTTTGACTTTGATATATATTTAAATATATTAGCCGAAGTGAAAATTAATTTACTATTTTTAATTCGTCGAATTTACAGTATTTTTGTGCTAATAGTTTTAATTTGCTTGGATACAAATTTTAAACTAGTGGGGTGTATGGCATCGTGCCTTAAGGCAAATTGCTGGAACTTCCCGTACCGTAACGAAATGTTCGAGGAATACTGAATGTTTTCAAATAGATTATTATAAATATTGTAACATTGTCTAATATTTATAAGA
>NW_020536999.1:3846346-3869149 GCF_003426905.1 Ctenocephalides felis | reverse complement strand
GCGCCCTAAAACGTGACTGGAAATTTGTATCCACACATACTACACACACACACACATACACACACACACACATCCATTTTTTCTGAGGTATGCCAAAACGTTCAGAAACCTTCAAAACGTCGAGAAATGTAAAAATTTTCAATTCCGATTTTCGGCCCATTACAATAACTTACCCTACGGGAAGTTAAAAATCATTATTACCTGCACTGTTGAGAATAGAGAACACCTTGGCAGTCGTCTGGTTACTGATGGCGGCCTTTCCGACCAGATCGTGAGCCTTGACACCATCTCCTGCGGTGATTCGATCTTTATTGAGCAGGAGACACAGTCGTTATGGGCTGGTGCCAAATCGAAGACCTTCTTAGTTTTGCCCTCGATTATCACGGGGCCCAACTTGTAACCACCGACTGTAAGGAAAAAGATAAATGATACAGGAATTGATACGGGAAAAGAATGATGTGTTTTGAAATAAACTATAGTTGTAAGTGGCATTTTGGATTTAGGCAAATTGCTGCTGCAACTTTCCGTACCGTAATGAAATATTCGAAGAATAAAAATAATCATTCAACAAAAAAGTCTATGAATGAATATTATGAAAACTAGAATTTTCATTATTTGTTCCTTATCGAATGAGAAAACGTATTAGATTAGACGACGTTGTTTACATATGTTTGAATGAAATATGTATAAGCAAAACGAATTAAGCGGACTTATTGTTAGAATGAACATATTTTATTTCAAATGCATCGATTTTTCGTTCGCGAAATATATGCATTGAGTTAACAATTTGAAATAGTTTATGTACTATCAACTTAAAATTAATACAAACATGAAAATTAAAAAAAAAACTAGTTGGTATTGGTATTTTGCCTTGAGGCAAGTTACATGAACTTCCCGATATGTATAAATAATTGATTTAATCAATGAAAATAAATTAATTTATGAGTGATTAAAAGTATACCGTGTGGATTCATTACACTATCGTTATACCAAGTAAATCGTCTAATTTTAGTTTTAACAAACATCAAAAAAACTACTCATTTTCCCAAACTTGAATGATGAATTTTTAGAATCAAACTACTTGTCGTAAAGTCGTAGTTTTTCAGTAAGTTCTATAAGACCAGGATATATATCGCAAAAAAAGTTCCATAAAAATCGGCTTAAATTTTTTTCAACAGTTAATTACACGAAAACGGCTCGGTAGATTTTCACCTAAAACTAATCAGTATCATTCCAACTAATATCTTTCGAACAGTTTTTGATTTTTTTAAAATCGATTTGGTAGTATGAGCTTAAATGTGGACGAAAAGTTTAACACTTTTTTGCAAATTACAAAGAAACGGCTTGGCCGATCGTTGCACAAAACTGACAAACGACAGTCCTCATTGAGACACATCAAATGGTTTTTAAATTTTTGAAATCGGTCCAGTCGTTTTGGAGAAAACGTCGATTTACGGCAAAAAATCTGTTCACACACACACACATACTTTCTCCAAATTTGGTCTCATTCGATTCAGAATGGCTTGAAACGTCGAAAAAACAAGATTTTTTTATGAAAACATAAACTTCACCTTCGGGAAGTTAATAAAATTGTATTTGTTAAGCAGAAATTGAATAAAAATAAAGAAAAATAGTATTTACAAAATTCGAATATCTGAATTAAAGAAAATAAGAAGAATGAGGAATAGGATGATATCAGTAAAGATCAGACTTTGTAAATCACTTAAGATGTGATCAAAACTTCATGAGAAATTTAAAATTCAAATTAATTTCACTCAATCGAGCCCATTTAATTTTTTTGACTTCAAATATGATTTTTGGATTTTTTAGTTTGACATTTTCTAGACGTTTTCTCAAAAGCAGCTGCACCAATTTCAGAAGTTTAAAAGGCATTCGATATATTTCTTTAAAACCTCGCGTCGTTGATAATTAAAAATATTATATAATATTAAATTTTAAACAAATTCAATCTTGTACATGCATCATTCGCGCGCCAGTTTATTTACTAATAATACCGAATTAATATTCAAACGCGATTTTAGGGTAAACTAAGTTGCTGTAGGGCAATATGATAAAGGATAACATCATAGATAATTCAATTTTGCACAAACTTGCCAAATGCATCACTCATATTAATGATAATATGCCAACAAAATAAATCATAAAACCCAATTAAAATCTCTCATCATTAACAAACACCTAACCAAATAATTTGTATACAACAGAACACGTGCTCACCAAAAAAACATAACCTAACCACAAAAAATACAATCTGATTAGAATTATTTACGATTCCAATCAAACCTAACAATAAATCGTACAATCTAATTAGAATCACACTACAATCTGATTAGAATCTAATTAAAATCTAGTTAGAATCTAGTTACAATGCAATTATAACAATAAAACTAACCTTCTTTAGAATCTGCAGACATTTTGATTTCTGACTAGGTCTCTTCTGAGCACTATTTAATAATTATATATGTACGTATATTTGTAGAAATGTGTGCACCCAAAAAATGTATTTAATAATAATGTTTTAAATAGTACAAAAGGTTTTATTCAAATAGGACGAACAGAATGGTTACAATTCCGAGGACGAAGTACGACTGTTTGTCAGAATCGCATACAGACAGAAAAGAGTTTGGACAAAGTTTGCTTTTTTTATTTGATTAGAATCTTGTATGTAACTTTAAACGTTCGTTCGATGGATAAAATATTAATATATATATAAATATATATATATATATATATATATATATATAATTATTTCATAAAAGTTTTATTAAATTGACAATTTCCATCTGACAGTTAATTACCTTAGAATGTTTACCAAAGATTTTTGTCGTTCACAATTATTGACAAAAGTCTGCAGTGTGCGAAATACCTTAACTCTGATTGACGAATTTTGTGTATTGACTTGACGAGTGTGTTAATAAAACTTTTCACACAAATACTGCAGCGCACGCATATGTTGCGTGAGGCTGTTGACTTTATCCTATTGGTACTTTTTTTTATTTCCAGCCAACATGTCCAAAATGGTTTTAATTTATATTGAAAAATTTAAAAATCTAGTACAAGGAAAAGTACAGGCAACAAAAGCTTAGCAGTGAATGTGTAATTTTTTTCATAGGGGGAGGCTCCAGAATACTATAGGAAAATACTCCGTGTATGTATTAGACGCGTCTTTATTATTTAATAATGTGTAATAAATAAAATCTGATATAGATATTTTATATTAGCAAAATTTTTGATAAAATTTAGTATTAAAATTTTCAACCTTGTTTCAACCAACCAAATCACATCTTCAATGGGAGGAGAATCTAGAATGCTATTTTTCGTCTTTCGTTTTTTCTTGAAACGATTTTAATGGAACTTAAATATGGAAATAGAGTTCCTAGTGTTATTGAGCTTACTAAAATATAGTAGGGTTGTGGTAGACCAGTGGTCTTTTATAAAAAAAACTTAAAGTTTGAATAAATCGTCCGCGCTTCAAGAAAATACACCGTGTATGTGTTAGGCGTTATTCTAACCATAGTAATACGGTAATCACTATATCAGTCAAATGTGTCTGACGCTAAAAAGTTCTCATAAACCATGTAAGACTTGTCTGACAAGTTGGCCTAAAAATTTCTGGCTCGTCGTGAAAAATTTAAATATTGGGCCATAAGGTCATAAAATAAATATAAAAAAATGAAAGTTGTGAAATAAAATACTTAACACATTAATAGCCATGTCAGTCATACGTGCCTGACGCTAAAAAGTTCTACATGAGCCATGTTGCACATAAATGTCTGACAAATTGTCCTAAAAGTTAAAAGTCTTTTCGTGAAAAAAAGTTTTGACATAGGGCCATGTCAGCCATATAATTGCCATGTTAGTCGTATGTGTCTGACGCAAAAAAGTTACTCATAATGCATGTAGGACATATATGTCTGACAAATTAAACTGAAAGTTTTTGGGCATGTCGAGAAAAACATTTTTTATAGGACCACGTCAGTCATATAATTGCCATGTTAGTCGTATGTGTCTGACGCAAAGAAGTTACTCATAATGCATGTAGGACATGTATGTCTGACAAACTGATCTGAAAGTTTCTGGACATGTCAAGAAAAAAGTTTTAATATAGGGCTGTCAGTCATAATTGCCATGTATGACGTATGTGTTGACGCAAAAAAGTTCTACATGAGCCATGTCAGACATATATGTAAATTCACCTAAAAAATTCCTAGCTTGTCGTGAAAAAAAGTTTTAATATAGGGTCATGTCAGTCACAGAATTGCCAGGTGAGTCGCATGTGTTTGACGCTTAAAAAGTTACTTGTTATACGTGTCAAACATGTATGTCTGACAAATTGATCTGAAAGTTTCCAGGTATCATGATACATGTCGGTTATATATGTCTGACAAATTGATCCGGAAGTTTTTTAAAAAAATATTAATTCAGGGCCATGTCAGTTATATATGTGTGACATAAAAAATATATATAAGAAAATAAAAAATCAAACACGTTAAACGCCATGACAGTCGTATGTGTCTGACGTCAAAAAGTAACACATCCATAGTGCCAGCCATATATATCTAACATATGCAATTTGGTAGGAAAAAAAGTTTTAATATAAAGCTGCGTCAGTCATATACGTCTGACATAAGATAAGAAATAGTGTTGGCAAAACGATTCTTTGATATATTTTTAACTTAATTAAGTTACAATGGGCTATGTAAGAAACTAGTGCAAAATTTTAAGCAACTTCCTAAAGTTCTTTTTACAAACGTCGACCATTCTATTACCATTACCATTACCACTATTAATATCATTACCACAAACGACCGTCTAACGTTTGTTCGAATCTCCTACCAAGTCGAATTTATTAGGAAAAAAACACACACACAACTAGCGCTACGGGGGCACAGAAAACCGGCTTGGGTCATATCACTTTTCGTTTTCGTTTTTAACGAAACATATTTATTCAATCGTTCACTTGGTCAATGGAATAATATCTATCTAACTATATTTTGACAGAAGAAGAGTGTTGTAATAATTTAAATTAATCGTTGAAATAAAATTTAGTAATTGGTTAATAATAAATTAAAAAATTGTTACCGGTGTGCGTGTAGTGTAAGACACACAGAGGTTGTTTTGTAATATTACACTTGGAGGAACTTCAGAGGTGAGATAAATGAAATAATTTATATATATATATATATATATATATATATATGTTTATATTATATAAATATTTTATAACATTATATATTTTTCTGCCTTAAGAATTAACCCTAATGATGAGACATATCACGGTGTCGAAACGTATTATTTTAAATCAATGAAATAATTTTTTTTGCAAAAGTGTAGTGTAGTGTTCGTATTTTTATATTTATTATATATTTTTTGACTTTGATATATATTTAATATAATTAGCCGAAGTGAAAATTAATTTACTATTTTTAATTCGTCGAATTTACAGTATTTTTGTGCTAATAGTTTAATTTGCTTGGATACAAAATTTTAAACTAGTGGGGTGTATGGCATCGTGCCTTAAGGCAAATTGCTGGAACTTCCCGTACCGTAACGAAATGTTCGAGGAATACTGAATGTTTTCAAATAGATTATTATAAATATTGTAACATTGTCTAATATTTATAAGAATTATATAAACAGAATTGCAAGGTTGAAATTATTTGTTTAAAGTATATTAGAACTATAGTCAAAATTAAAAATAAAATCTGAATTATTTCCGATATACAAAAAGTTGAAACAAATTTTTTTTCCAAAATCAATTATTTTGTTAAGACAAGCAGAAAGTTTTTTGAATCATTTAAATCCGACGCTTAGTTCTCTCAAAAACTGCCATTTTTTACATATTTAGCTCCGTATTTTCGAAATGGCAGGGCCTGCCTTTGCCAAAAACTAATAAACACTTCTCCCAATCATTACTAATTGAATGTTTTTTAGATCATTCAAATCGGATACTCCGTTCTCTCAAAAACTCGATTTCTATTTTCTGCACTCTTTGCTCCTTATCTCCGTAACTGCTGGACCTGCCTTTGCCAAAAACTAATCAGCACATCTCACTATCAATAGGAATCGAATGTTTTTTGAACCATTCAAATCGGTTGATCCATGCGCCCTAAAACGTGACTGGAAATTTGTATCCATACATACATGCACACACACACACAGACACACATCCTTTTTTCCTGAGGTATGCCAAAATGTTCAGAAACCTTCAAAACGTCGAGAAATGTAAAAATTTTCAATTTCGATTTTCAGCCCATTACAATAAAATGAGCGTGAATTATCATCTTTGTGTATAGTCTTAATTTGTTATATATAAATTTGGGACACTTTTTTACATTTCGGTAAATAACTTGAAAACTTGGGAAGGGACACTATTTTTTAGTTAACTTAGCAGAAACTAGATAAAATTTACAATATTTTTGTATTAACAGTTTAATTTGCTTGGATACAAAATTTTAAATAAAATTAAATATTACTCGAGACAAGACTTTTAATCGTGATAGCCCTTCAAGTGTATTTGTTTATTATTTTATTCATAACTATTAAAGTGCACGTCTAATATTGTTAGAATATTTGACAAATTTATACAAAATTATTTTTTTCATAATGTGTACTAACATTATAATACCCTATAGCAACTTGGTATACTTTAAAATCGCATTATAAATTAATTCGTTATCATTGGTAAATACACAGGCAACTCGTCGGTGCATTTATTTACTATACGTCCTGTAACTTCCAAACCATACGATTAATATGAATGATGTATTTGGCAAATTTGTACAAAATTAAATAATCTATAATGTTGTCTTATATCATATTGCCCTAAAGCAATTTGGTATATTTTAAAATTGCAACAGACTATTGAAAATTGATTTGATAGTGCTTGAAAAGTGCATAGTTGCTTTATGCAACTCGATCGAACCATTCGAATAATATGAATGATGTGTGTATAAGATTTAATTAGTGAAAATTTAATATTATCTAATATTTTGTAATATCAATTTAAAAACTAGCAATAGTACCGTTAAGAACTCCCTTCTTACTTACTTTCGAAACAAATATATGTAAATTTGGGTCAACTATTTTGTTGTACTTTGAACTTTGGCAAATGACCAAAATATATCGATTATTAATATTTTTTCTTCGTAATACATTTTTGGAAGGAAAGTAAATTTCTTATTTAATTTTATTCAAAATAATATTAATAACTAAAGTTTAATAATTATTCATTAAAACAATACTGAACTTGTGCCTTGAGTTCCTAGAGTTTCTTTGAAAATTAAAATTAACACTATACACAAGGGTAAGAGTTCATTCTCATTTCATTTAAAATTTATTTTCAAGCGAATTAAACTATTAACACAAAAATATTGTAAATTTTATCTAGTTTCTGCTAAGTTAACTAAAAAACAGTGTCCCTTCCCAAGTTTTCAAGTTATTTAACGAAATATAAAAAAGTGTCCCGAATATATATATATATATATATATATATATATATATAACAAATTTACACTATACACAAGGGTGAGAGTTCACGCTCATTTTATTTTAAATTTTATATCCAAGCAATTCAAACTATTAACACAAAACTGTTGTAAATTTTATCTAGTTTTTGCTAAGTTAACTAAAAAATAACCCAAATGTAAACTAGTGGGGTGGGTGGCATCGTGCCTTAAGGCAAATTGCTGGAACTTCCCGTACCGTAACGAAATGTTCGAGGAATATTGAATGTTTACAAATAGATTATTATAAATATTGTAACATTGCCTAATATTTATAAGAATTATATCAACTGAATTGCAGAGTTGAAATTATTTGTTTAAAGTATATTAGAACTATAGTCATAATTAAAAATAAAATCTGAATTATTTTCGATATACAAAAAATTAAAAAAAAAAAAAAAAAAAAATGGAACAAAAATTTTTTTTCCAAAATCAATTATTTTGTTAAGACAAGCAGAAAGTTTTTTGAATCAATTGAATCGGACGCTTAGTTCTCTCAAAAACTGCTATTTTTTGTACATTTAGCTCTGTATCTCCGAAATGGCTGGGCCTGCCTTTGCGAAAAACTAATAACCCCTTCTCTCAATCATTACTAATTGAATGTTTTTTAGATCATTCAAATCGGATGCTCCGTTCTCTCAGAAACTCGATTTCTATTTTCTGCACTCTTTGCTTCTTATCTCCGTAACTGCTGGACCTGCCTTTGCCAAAAACTAATCAGCACATCTCCTTATCAATAGGAATCGAATGTTTTTTAAACCATTCAAATCGGTTGATCCGTACGCCCGAAAACGTGGGCGAAAATTTGTATCCATACATACATACACACACACATCCATTTTTTCTGAAGTATGCCAAAACGTTCAGAAACCTTCAAAACGTCGAGAAATGTAAAAATTTTCAATTCCGATTTTCGGCCCATTACAATAACTTACCCTACGGGAAGTTAAAAAATGTCCCGAATCCATCACATAATTCTGTTACAAATCAAATTTATTACTGCTAATATTTGTTTTGGCTAAATCGCAAAATATTATTATATAAATATTAAAGTATGTGTATATATAATTATATAATTCTGCAGTAATTAAAAATGCTAAATAAACGATAATTTTCTCATCAACAAAATAATTAGATCGAGTTTCTCACAACAGGTTTTCAATGCAGACTTGTTATCGATAAAAATATTGAATTACATAAATAATATGCAAATTAATAATTTGATATATATACATATAATATATATATATATATATATATATCATGAAATACGCAGTATATTTTTTTAATTAACTACTAATTAAAGATCTTTGTTCTAAGATTGTTATATTAACGTAGAAGTATTTAAATTCGATTTGTATTTTGAAACGTATTTTTAAAGTGTAAATATCAGTTCTACAAAAATATGATGTAAGATGTAATATGATTTAAGATAATTTCATTATTTTAAATTTACCAGAAGATTTCATTGAGATACAACAAATAGTTTTCGAGATATATCCAAAAATCTAAAAAAAATGTTCCAATTTTTCTTATCAACATAAGTATTGCCTGATGTGTATAAAATAGGATTGCCTGATGCGTATAAATATCCTAATTTTATGACTGCTTAATAAAATGCGAGATTTTTCATACCTATAATTATTAATGTTGAAATTATTTAAATTAGAATTGCCTGATGTGTAAAAAATCTTTATTATATAAATAAATAAATATTTAAATTTTATTAAAATGTTGCCTGTGTAGATATTCTAATCTAATACTATTTAAATTTGGATTTTAAACGTATTTTTGAAGTATGAATATCAATTCTATAAAAATATGATATAAGACAATATTATAGATAATTTTATAATTTATAATTTACCAGAAGATTGCAATAAGATACAACTCATAGTTTTTGAGTTATATTCAAAAATCTAAAAAAATGTTCCAATTTTTCCTATAAGCATAAGTATTGCCTGATGTGTATAAAATAGGATTGCCTGATGCGTATAAATATCCCTTAATTTTATGACTATTTAATAAAATGCAAGATTTTTCATAATAAAAATGATTAATGTTGAAGCTATTTAAATTTGAATTGCCAGATGTGTAAAAAATCTTTTTACTATATAAATAAATAAATATTTAAATTATATTAAAATGTTGCCTGTATAGATATTCTAATCTAATACTATTTGAATTTGTATATTCAAACGCATTTTTAAATTACAAATATCAAGCCTATCAAAATATGATGTAAGACAATATTGTAGATAATTTCATATTTTATAATTTAGCAGAAAATTGCATTAAGATACAACTAATAGTTTTCGAGATATATCCAAAAATCTAAAAAAAATGTTTCAATTATTCCTATAAACATAAGTATTGCCTGATGTGTATAAAATAGGATTGCCTGATGCGTATAAATATCCTAATTTTATGGCTGCATTAATAAAATGCAAGATTTTTTTCAACTATAATTATTAATGTTGAAGCTATTTAAATTAGGATTGCCCGATGTGTAAAAAATGGTATATATTTTTATTATATAAATAAAGTGGTTATTTAAATTGTATTAAAATTATTATTTTTGGCACTTAAATAAAAATTTAATTGATATTTTAGAAAAAGTTAGAAACATTCATTATAACTTCAAATTGCTGAAATATTTTTATATTACTATGAGAACTCTTAGGATAATTTTTTTGGAAAAAATCTTTGAATTTTAAAAAATATTCCTAAAATTCTAGGCTTTGATTTATTTAAATGATTAAAACTAGTTTATATTAATTGCATAAATATTTAGAATAATTTAGAACAATCAGGTTCACAATCTGTTAAGTGGTCATAAATTTGGGTTATTTGTACACATCAGGCAATACTATTTAAGTGTGTAAGAAATGTGGGGCATTTTTTTATATTTATTTATATAACTTGTAAACTAGTTATTGTACCTTAATGCAATCTTCTGGTAAATTCTTAGTGATAAAATGATCTGTATTTTTGTCTTACATCATATATTCGCAAAATCAATATTTGTGCTTAAAAATACATATCAAATGAAACTTTAGTCATATCTTTGTAATAAGTGCATAAACAGAATCTAAATCATTTAACAAATAGAACTTATTATTGTTTAGTCAATAATACACAAGAATCATGACTAGAATAACATTAATTTCTTAATAAACTCATTTTTTTAACAATTTTATCTATAAATAAAACGATCTTGCAATAATTGTCGTCAACAATATTTTATCTCATTGCATTTACGCAATCGATTGCAAATGCAAACGCATTTTTAAAATTATTATTTATAATTATATTTATGATTATGTCGATCTGATTGCTGTTGTTTATCATCTTCAATTATATAAAAAAATCTATGCAATAAATAATATTTTGCGAAATATTCCGCTGCGAAAATAAATTGCATCGCAAACGAATTGGAAACATTTTAGTGTTATCTAATTGCGAATTCATTTGGGTTAAACAAATAAATATATATGTGCATTTATGATTATAAACAAATAATAGGCGCCTAGTTAATAATTTATATTCTATCTATACCTTTGTTGTAAAATAAATACCTGGTAAAACTCATAAACCAGTTCTGAGAGAGGACTGATTACATTTTATTAGTATTAAACGTATTTTTGAAGTACAAATATCATTTTTACAAAAATATGATTTGAGACAATATTATAGATAATTTTATGATTCAAAATTCATTAGAATGTTGCATTAAGATATAACAAATAGTTTACAGGTTAAATACAAAACACTAAGAAAATGTATCACCGTTCGTGGAAGCAGAAGTATTGCCCGATGTGTAACAAATAACATTGCCTGATGGGTATTAATATCCTAATCTGATGCTATTCAAATATTTAAAGTGAAATATCAATTCTATGAAAGATGTAAGACAATATTGCAGATAATTTTATAACTTAATTTTTATCAGAAAACTGCATTAAGTTGCAATATTGATTTACAAATTATATAAATAAATATAAAAAAATGTCTGTCTGAATTCCCAAAATAGGATTGCCCGATGTGGACAAATATCATATCTGTATGGCTACTTAAGAGATTGTCAAAATTTATTTAAAATATGTATTCAATGTATCTAAACTAGTTTTATATATTTAAATAATTTAAAGCTTAGAATTTCATCAATATATATTTGAAAATTTAAAGAATTCTTTTAAAAACAATTATCCTGGAGATTTAGTTCTAATAGTTATTTTGCAAGAATTTGTTCATTTGTTCCGAAAATAACAATTATAAATTTTAGTCTTACATTTTAAAAATAATACTTTATTGAAAAGAAGAATTGAAATGAAAAGAGACCATTTAGTACACATCGGGCAACCCTACATTCAAACTAGGCAGAACATTTAATATTTTTAGGCGTAACTTATGAACTAAATATTTATAAATTAAAATTATATAAAATTTTAAACACAATATTTATATAAAAATGAAAAACAATATTAGATAGCTTCATTTTCGGCATTAATCATCACTACTATAAAAAAACCTACAATCAGTTAAGCACTCATAAAATTAGGATATTTATACACATCAGGCAATACATCTTCATATAGAGGAAATGGATAATTTTCATAGATTTTTAGATATAACTAGGAAACTATTTGTTGTAACTTCATACAATCTTCTGGTAAATTGTATATTATAAAATTATCTACAGTATTGTCCTACATCATAATTTCATAGAATTGATATTTGTACTCTAAAAATACGTTTGAAAATACAAAGTTAAATAGTAGTACATTAGGATGTTTATACGCATCAGGCAATGATTCAGTTCATATGGATACGGGTACATTTTCTTAGATTTTTGGATATATCTCAAAAACCACTTGTTGTAACTTTATACAATCTTCTGGTAAATTTTAGGTTATAAAATTATCTATAATATTGTCTCACATCATGTTCTAAAATAACTGTTATTTTCACTTCAAAATGCCTTCAAAATTACTAATGATATTTAAACGCCAACAAGCGTATTTGAATAAAATCGTTTGGTAGTCTAAGTCAAAATTTAATTTGCTCGCTAGTACAGTTCCTTTTTCAATAAGCTCTTTTATTTCTCTAAATAAAAAAAGTCGATTACGAACTTCATTAGGTTACTGACACAAAATCAAAATTGGGATACCTCTTAACCTTCCCAAGCCTTATCTTATTGGCCACAAAAAAATTATGAAGATCCATTTCCTATATCAGCTCATGTGTAAGATTAAATTTCATAATTTTTTTCTTTTTCGAGATTATAAGAATTATTAGTCACCTCGACCTGATAAAAGACACATATTTATTACACATCCTCATTATCGGTGATGAACTTTAGCCCTTTTATAATAATAATGATCTGTGCGTCATCATCGACATCGTCATAATCGAAATATATATATATATATATATATATATATATATATACATTTCGTTATTTTTCCTTATTTATATATATTGTTGTCAATAATATATTTGACGCAAACATGTTGTTCTCTCTTCTCCAGTTGTTATGCACTCAAATAAAATAAAAAAATCTTATATATATATATATATATATATATATACAAATATTCACTACTAGGTATCACTATCGAATTTCAAATGCAAACGGAAGCTTTTGCTAAGATAAGGTTTTATAAATATATAATTTCAGATAAATACAGATAATAAAATAAAATAGGCGCCATTCATAAATAAATTCCAGTTAAATAAATTGTTTAACATTTATGCATTAAGTAAATATAAATAAACGATTAAAATGTAAATATTAGTAATAAAAGTTACTGTACACAACAAATATAATCGTCACAAATAAATTAAAAGACTTAACTTCGAAAAAAAACTATTAAAATGTTTTAACGTACAAATATCAATTCTACAAAAATATGATGTAAGACAATAATGTAGATAATTTTATAACTTAAAATTTACTAGAAGATTGCATTACGATACGACAAATAGTTCTCGAGTTATACCCAAAAATATAAAAAAATGTACCTCTATCCCAATAGACAGAAGTATTGCCCGACGAGTATAAATATCCTATTCTAATGATGATATCAATTCTATAAAAGTTTTATATAAGACAATATTGTAGGTAATTTTGTGACTTGAAATTTATTTATGTATTTTTTATACAACAGTTAGTTTCCAAATTATAGCCAAAAATCTAAGAATAAATCCTATTCTACTGCTATTTAAATGTGTATTTTCAAACGTGTTTTTAAGGTACAAATATCAATTCTACAAAAATATTATGTAAGACAATATTGTAGATAATTTTATAAATTATAATTTACCAGAAGATTGCATTAAGATACAACGAATAGTTTTTGAGATATATAAAAAAAATCTAAAAAAAATGCACCTGTATCCCTATAAAAACGAAGTATTGCCTGATGTGTACGAAATAATATTGCCTGATGAGTATTAATATCCTATATTAATGCTATTCAAATTTGTAGTTTCAAACGTGTTTTCAACGTACAAATATCAATCCTACAGAAAAATGATGTAAGACAATATTGTACAGAATTTTATAATTTATAATTTACCAGAAGACTGCATGAAGGTACGACAAATAGTTTTCGAGTTATATCAAAAAATCTAGGAATACAATCCCTTAAATTGCATCTTTGAATATAAAATGACACTCTACTAACTCGAACTACATATAAAAAACGTTGTATTAAAAAAAATAATTAGTAGCCAAGGAGATAATAAGAGAACTCTACTGACGAGCAAACTTGAAAAAGAAAAATTTGACGATAAAACTGAGTTGTGGGTGAAATTTAGTATCGAGAGTAAAATATCTAGGCCAAACTTATGAAACAATACAAATATTTTTAATTAATGAAAAATTAAAAAAAAGTATTTTTCTTGACTCACCTTGTTCCTTTGCAGTGTCCTAAAGATCTGCCGGTAGATGGAGTCTACCATCGACAAGGATGGCTGTCGGAAAACGCCTGCAGCAGATGAACTGAAAGAAGTCACAGACAAAAGGTATCATATTATATATTCTGGTTTATGTAGAATTTTAGTAAATTTTATCTAGTTTCTGTTAAGCTAAAAAAATTAGAATGCTCCGAACGAAATTTTTAAGTTATTTGAAGAAATGCAGAAAAATGTCCTGACGATGATTGATAAAACATATAAATGCGAGTTGCAAGTAACAATTGGTTTATTTAAAAATTTAGTATCAGAGTATATATTTTGGTTTATGTAGAATTTTAGTCAATTTCATCTAGTTTCTGCTAAGATAAAAAAATTAGAATGTTCCGAACGAAATTTTTAAGTTGAAGAAATGCAGAAAAATTACCCGACCCAAATAGCGATGATTTTGATACAATGATACAATATATAAATGCAAGTTGCAATTAACAATAAGTTTATTTAAATATTTGGTTTATGTAAAATTTCTGTAAATTTTATTTAGTTTATGCTAAGTTAAAAATATCAGGGTGCCCGGAACGAAATTTTTCAGTTATATAAAGACAGGCAGAAAAATGTCCCGACCCAAATGACCATGATGGATAGAATATATAAATGCGAGATGTAACTAATAAAATATTTATTTAAAAATTTAGTATCATAGTACATAAAATAGTTTATATGGTATTTTGATAAATAATATCTAGTTTCTGCTAACATAAAAAATTATAGTGCCCAAAACGAAATTTTAAAATTTTATGAAAAAATGTCTAAAAATGCCTGAATCCATGTAAGGTCCAATTTATAAAAGTGGGTTGCAACTCGTTTAATTCAAAATTTTTATATTAAAGTATATAAAACACTTTAACTAGTGATTTAGTAAATTTTATCTAGTTTCTGCTAAACTAAATAAAAAACTAGTGGGGTGTATGGCATCGTGCCTTAAGGCAAATTGCTGGAACTTCCCGTACCGTAACGAAATATACGGGGAATACTAAATGTTTGCAACTAGATTATTATTAATATTGTAGCATTGTCTAATATTTGTAAGAATTATATAAACTGAATTGCAGAGTTGAAATTATTTGCTTAAAGTATATTTGAACTATATTCGGAATTAAAAATAAAATCTGAATTATTTTCGATATACAATAAAAAAAAATTTGAAAAAAAAAATTTAAAAAAAAGTTGGTACAATTTTTTTTTTCCAAAATCAATTATTTTGTTAAAACAAGCAGAAAGTTTTTTGAATCATTTGAAACGGACGCTTAGTTCTCTCAAAAACTGCCAGTTTTTGTATATTTAGCTCCGTATTTTCGAAATGGCTGGGCCTACCCTTGCAAAAAACTAATAACCACTTCTCCCAATCATTACTAATTGAATGTTCTTTAGATCATTCAAATCGGATGCTCCGTTGTCTCAAAAACTCGATTTCTATTTTCTGCACTCTTTGCTCCGTATCTCCGAAACGGCTGGACCTGCCTTTGCCAAAAACTAATCAGCACATCTCCCTAATCGATAGGAATCGAATGTTTTTTTGAACCATTCAAATCGTTTGATCCGTGCGCCCGAGAACGTGACTGGAAATTTGTATCCATACATACATACACACACACACATCCATTTTTTCTGAGGCATGCCAATAAAATGTTCAGAAACCTTCAAAACTTCGAGGAATGTAAAAATTTTCAATTTCGATTTTCGGCCCATTACAATAACTACGGGAAGTTAATAAATAAATAAAATAAATAAATATAAACAAACAAAGCAAGGAAGAATGGAATCGTAAGAGAATCTTCGATGATGCAGTTATCATGAGATTCTTTTTTGCTGCTTTGTTTATATGTAAAATACGCCTGATCGCA
This sequence comes from Ctenocephalides felis, assembly GCF_003426905.1. NCBI lineage: Eukaryota > Metazoa > Arthropoda > Insecta > Siphonaptera > Pulicidae > Ctenocephalides > Ctenocephalides felis. The sequence goes on along the minus strand of NW_020536999.1, from coordinate 3,852,801 downwards.
CGGCAAATAGACATTTTCATGATTTTCAATACCAAGAACAAGCATAAGAGAGCATTGCCATGATAATTTTACTAATAGTACTACTCTACGATAATACCTAATAAATTTTGTCTAAACCATCAACCAGAAAAACAACATTTGCATATAATTTAACCCTTATCCTTTTCCCAGGAAGGGTCGTGGAGCAGTAGAAAGTGGCCTAACCCACGAATGTGGCGTTTTTGGAGCAATAGCATGTGGCGATTGGCCTACGCAGGTTGGTAAATGTAAAAACCAACAAAAAATAAATAGAAATATAATTTCTATTATATTTATATTTTAGAAATATAATTTCTACTATATTTCTTTCTTCCCCAGGTTGATGTTGCCCAAGTGATAGTACTAGGCCTGGTCGCCCTGCAGCACAGAGGCCAAGAATCGGCAGGAATCGTCACGAGCGAAGGAACTTGTGCCAAAAGTTTTAACATTCACAAAGGAATGGGTATGATTAGCAATATCTTTACAGATGAAACTATGAAAAAGTTGAAAGGCAACCTGGGAATCGGACACACGAGGTAAGGGATAAAAAATATTAACCAACTAGCTGACTCGACAAACGTTGTTTTGCTAAGTAAGGTATATTTTAAACAATTTCTAGAGAATCAAAAATATTAATACTTTTAGTGTATAAGGATGTGTTGTTTGAATGTTATATACAATGAGGTATTATGAAAACAATAAACCCCATTAGTCTATATTTTGTCTGGAAGTTTTGTACACTTTCTATAGAAAACATGGTATAATCTAACCCAAGTCTTTTTTGGTCTTTCAACTTATTGATTACCTTTCAAGTTTTTCACATTCTTTTTCGATTCTGGATTTTGTGTATAATTGTAAATAATACTACTGAGCTTATACAAAATTTTCAAATTTCTGCGAGGAGAGATAGAAAATATATTAAGTATTTCTTTTTTGACCTGCTTTTTGAAAAGTTTCAACATTCGATAAATTAAAGTCAATTTAATCAAAAGTATATATGTTGAGCATGGTGAAGGCACAAAGGTCCAATTTGATTTTGAGCAAATATTAATTATATTATAAAAACTAAACCAATTATATCACAACAAATAACACATTTCAAACGAACAATTATCTGACTACGTTCAGTAAAACTGCCAGCTACTTCATCATTGAAGAAATGTGTTTTTTTGTTGTCATTCAAAAATTTGTTATCTAGACCTTTTTACCCTATAGACGGGGTAACTTGGAACGGCCAGAAGGCAAACAGGTTTAATGTCTTATTTTAATTTTAAAGGTATTTTACAAAATAATTTTCATTTTTAACTAATGTTAAAAAACTACCAACGAAAGAAAATACTTTTATTGTGGATTTTTAAAGATTATCGTTTAACTCCCGATAGCACGGTCATGAGAATCAAGGTTATAGCTGGTTATACATCTTTTTCCCTCTACTTTCAAATATTGTTGTTAAACAATGCTTAACTTTACTAAAATGTTATACGTGAAAAGGTCCCTTTGATCGATACCAAATTTAGGTTCTGAATTTAAATAACATAAATAAAAAATAATATAACTTAGAAAATATTTTATAAATACCAATGAGTACATGTATATAATTATACAAATGAGATCTTTCAGAGCACCGTGTTTGAGAAAAATGTGATTTGCAAATAAGAGTGCTACAACGCCAAAAAGTGCATTTTCATATTAACATTTCGAAAAAGTTGATATTTTGCGTTTCTAGTAACACTTGCAATCCGTTTAATAACGTTTTTGTGTATAAATAAAACTACGAACAAAACTACTCACTACAATTTAATCATAATTAAATGATATCTACGTAAAACATCCCTTTAAACGAAATTGAACATCATCTGTCAAAAACGTTTGACATTTGACGTATTAGCCACCGTCCATTGTTTTATTAACTTCCCGTAGGGTAAGTTATTGTAATGGGCCGAAAATCGAAATTGAAATTTTTTACATTTCTCGACGTTTTGAAGGTTTTTGAACATTTTGGCACACCTCAGAAAAAATGGATGTGTGTGTGTATGTATGTATGGATACAAATTTCCAGTCACGTTTTCGGGCGCATGGATCAACCGATTTGAATGGTTCAAAAAACATTCGATTCCTATTGATAAGGAGACGAGCTGATTAGTTTTTGGCAGAGGCAGGTCCAGCAGTTACGGAGATAAAGAGCAAAGAGTACAGAAAATAGAAATCGAATTTTTGAGAGAACGGAGCATCCGATTTGAATGTTCTAAAAAACATTCAATTAGTAATGATTGGGAGAAGTGTTTATCAGATTTTGGCAAAGGCAGGCCCAGTCATTTCGAAGATACGGAGTTAAATGGCTAAAAATGGCAATTTTTGAGAGAACTAAGCGTCCGATTTAAATGATTCAAAGAACTTTCTGCTTGTCTTAACAAAATAATTGATTTTGGGAAAAAAATGTTTCAACTTTTTTTTTTAAAAAAAAAAATTTTGTTTATCGAAAATAATTCAGATTTTATTTTTAATTCTGACTAAAGTTCTAATATACTTTCAACAAATAATTTCAACTTTGCAATTCAGTTTATATAATTCTTATAAATGACAATATTTATAAGAATGTTACAATACTTATAATAGTCTATTTGAAAACATTCAGTATTCCTCGAACATTTCGTTACGGTACGGGAAGTCAATCCAGCAATTTGGTTTAAGGCACGATGCCATACACACAACTAGTTTAAATTGCGCTTCTACAAAAATGTTCAAATTAAAAATGTAAAGTTTGTACGCGATTTTGGAAAAATATCTCACCTTTCCGACAACCTATTGAGTGGCACGAATTGTTCAAGACTAAGACTGGCCAAATCGGTTTAGCCGTTTTCGAGTTTTAGCGAATCATTTGATCGAGAGCTCGATTTTTATATAAAAGATATATAAGATAAAACTTACCTTAGTTAATTTTCTGTTCCTTCAGATATTCGACATCAGCAGCCAGTGAAGAAGTAAACTGCCAACCCTTTGTAGTACACACGAATCACGGAATCATGGCCGTTGCTCACAATGGAGAACTTGTCAATTGTGAAAGCCTGAGACGAATGGTAGAAATTAATTCTTCTTCTACATCAAAATATTTATTTTTATTATAATATATTTCTCCTACCAGGTTTTGGCTCGTGGTGTAGGTCTATCAACCCATTCCGATTCCGAACTGATAACCCAGGCGTTGTGTCTTTCGCCTCCTGATGGTGCAGAAGCCGAAGGATCAGGGCCTGATTGGCCTGCACGAATTAGGCAACTAATGCGATTAGCGCCCTTATCTTATTCCTTGGTGATTGCATTCAGGGATAGAATATATGGTGTCAGAGACCCTTATGGTAATCGACCCTTGTGCTTGGGGAAGATTGTACCTATAGGAGCTACAGGTAGACAGTAGACAGTTTGTGATTTAATTTCAGAAATAGGGGTGTGATTGTATTTTTTGTTTTTGTCCAGGTGATGTTAACGATATTCCTGCTGATGGATGGGTTATATCAAGCGAGAGTTGCGGATTTTTGTCTATAGGCGCACGTTATGTCAGAGAGGTAAATATACTAATAGCCTAATCTATTGCTAATTAAGTTTGCGTTTTTTAACGCAAAAATATCAATTCTATGAAAGTATGATGTAAAACAATATCGTAGATAATTTTATAACTAACAATTTACCAGAAGTTCGCGTGAAGATACAATAAATAGTTTTCAAGTTATATCCAGAAATCTAGGAAAATGTAGCAGAAGAATTGCCTGATGAGCATAAATATTCTATATCAATGATGATTGAATTTGCTTTTTTAACTTCCCGAAGGAGAAGTTTATGTTTTCATCAAAAAATCCGATTCGCTAATTTTATGCTTTCTCGACGTTTCAAGCCATTCTGAATCGAATGAGAACAAATTTGGAAAAAGTATGTGTGTGTGTGTGTGTGTGCGTGTGTGTGAACAGATTTTTTGCCGTAAATCGACGTTTTCTCGAAAACGGCTGGGCCGATTTCAAAAATTTAAAAGCCGTTCGATGTATCTCGACGAGGACTAGCGTTTCTGACGTTTTGTAACAACGATCGGCCGAGACATTTCTTTATAAATAGCAGAAAAGTGAAAAATTTTTCGTCTACGTTTTAGCCCGCCTTTCTGAATCGATTATGAAAATTCAAAAACCGTTCGAAAGATATTGATTGGGAATCGTGCTGATTAGTTTTTAGTAGAGATCGGTCGGGCCGTTTTCTTGTAATAAAATTAAAAAAAAAAATCGACGATTTTTATGATTTTTTTTTTGACGGTAGATACCATAGTCTTGTAGATCATACTAAAATATTACGGGCCTACGACAATTGGTTTAATTTTAAAAAATCGTCAAAGTTTGCAAAAATTAGTATCGTTTCTTTGACATTTGAAAAAATTAAACCTTTGATCGACGTTTTCTCAAAAACGCCTGAACTGATTGCATAAATTGAAAAGCCATTTGATGTATCACAATGAGGACTATAATTTGTCAATTTTGTGAGACGATCTGCCGAGCCGTTTCTTTGTAATTTGAATAAAATTGTTAAACTTTTCGTCCACATTTAAGCTTAAACTACCGAATCGATTTTAAAAAATCAAAAACTGTTCCAAAAGTATTAGTGTGGAATGATACTGATTAGTTTTAGGTGAAAATCTACCGAGCCGTTCTCTTGTAATTAACTGTTGAAAAAAATAATTAAGCCGATTTTCATGGAATTTTTTTTTGGCGATATATATCATGGTCTTATAGAACTTACTGAAATATCAGGGCCTTACGACAAGTAGTTTAATTTTAAAAATCAATCAAAGGTTAAGAAAATGAGTAGTTTTTTTGCCGTTTGTTAAAATTAAAATTAGACGATTTACTTAGTATAAAGATAGAGTACTTGGTTTTAATGAACATACTAAACCATTAAAGTCTTATGGAAACTTGTTCAATTATAAAAATTGTTGATTTTTGAAAATTTGCTATTAGAAAATACTCCGTGTCAAAGTGTTTGTTCGTTTTCAATTATGTGTAATAAATCCACTCGGAATACTTCTAATCACTCATGAAATAAATTATTTTTTATTAATTAAGTCGATTAATTACACATATCGGGAAGTTCATGTAACTTGCCTCTAGGCTAAATACCAAACCAACTAGTTTTTTTCTAGTTTTCTAGTTTCTTTAGAGATTCTATGCGAATTATTCTATTAAACAAATCATGAAAAGCAAAAAAAATCTGGCCTTTTATTATTGAACATAACACTAGTGCTTTATGTCGGATTATTTTATTTTGAATTTTTTATTATTTAAAATATCCAAAATTGCATCTTATATAAATATTGATAAAAAATTAGTGAAAAATGCAAAGAAATTATATGTTTCTTGATATATATTGAAAAAAAAACTATATTGAAAATTTCATTTCTGAATCTCGTTTTGATGCCCTCTAAGGCGTGCGCCCGCATTTTTTGCCTGCATCGCATTAAGAGGCACAACTAGTGTGAAATTTTCAAAAAATCGAATTTTCAATTTTTTCATATTTCGATAGGTTATACCTTCAAAAATGACATACCTAACTTATAAGTCGATATCTTAAATGGTTTTTGAGTCACAGCCATTTAAAGAGTATATATGTAGTATATAGTATGACGATCATTTTATCTTTAAACGCGTTTTTCTCGAAAGAGCATTTTTCGAACTTGCTGCAGCGATTACTCAAAAACAAATGATCCGATTACTATCGAATTTTTTATACGCGTTCTATATATAGTTCTTCGTAAAATGAACTATCCATTTTTTGATCGGGTCAAAAATCGAATTTTGGCAGTCCAAAAACGACCAAAATTTTGGGTAAAATTCGACTTTTTTTTTAAAAAATGCCGTCATTTTGTCAATTTTTGATTTTTTTTCTTCATCGTAGTTCATTTTACAGACAATATTATCTAGTTCAATAAGAATTTTTTTTTTAATTTCATCCACGTGGAAGGTCGGAATCGCTGCAGCAGTGAAGGGCCTTTTTTTTGTCGCACCGTTGGAGATCGATGATAACTTAAAAAATATTTAATTTTTTTCTTCAAGAATTTTACTATGTATTTTTAAAACATGTATAAATATATTCCTAAAATTGTGAAATGATTCATAAAGTAGTTTTTTTATTATAAATTCCCAAAAATCACCTTTTTTTGGGCGGTTACTCTAGTTGTGCCCCTTAAAGATAGGACCTGTCTACACATAATTCAAAAAACGTGCATAAGTTTCAATTTTCTACATTTTGTTTCCAGGTGAGACCTGGTGAAATAGTAGAAATAACCCGAGAACGAGGTCCAGTGACGTGCGGAACACCCGAACCTCGACCTCCAGGTCGAGGCTTAACACCAGTACCCCCAGCCTTTTGTATTTTCGAATACGTCTATTTTGCAAGATCCGACAGTC
>NW_020536999.1:3729486-3845346 GCF_003426905.1 Ctenocephalides felis | reverse complement strand
AACGTATTTTCTTGTGGTCGTGAAACTTAAACTCTTGCCACTGTAATTAAAATGCTCTTGATTTTATTATTTTAGTAAAACAACTATTTAAAACGCTTCAAAAAAAGACCGACGATACTGCACGCTCCTAAGGGAAATTACAGACTACACAAAACAAAGCGCTGCAACTTGCATACTGAACAAATAAACCGGCCTAAAACGGGATAATATCAAAGTCCGTAATATATTATGTAAAATAATGTGTACATATATATATATATTGGTAGTACTCGAATAGTTTCGTAGCCATGCTCTTATGTCAAATCGCTCGTATCTCAAAGCATTTTTTTTTCTATGTAAATACATTGAGATGCATGTCATTAATTCGTTTTAGCATAGTGTTTATTGTGAACTCCGACATACGAATGTAATTTGTAGCGTCACCATGCTCGTATCTCGAAACGAATTTTTTTTTATATAAATACTTTGAAATGTCTTTAATTCTTTCCAACGCTGTGGTGTTTGTAAAGTTTTCTGAATAAAAATAAATTTACTATTTAATAATTTAATTAGTTGTATTATCCCGCTCGTAAGTCGGGCAAATAAAAATTTCTAAATCTAAAAAATCTAAGCTAGTTCTTATAAATGTAAGAACTGCTAACGAGCTAAATAATGTCAAAAAGGAAAAAAATATGCGTTGAGTTTTTGAATTTTTAATTATTAGAATAATATATGCATAAATAAAGAGTGCATAAATGCACTCTTTGTGCTGATACTGAATAGATTCAATTGAACAAAATATTTTTCTTGTTTTATGTACTGATGCATATTTTATATTTACATTTATTCACTTGTATAAATATTTAAACTTTTACAATTGTTTTTGCAAGATTTAAAAATAAGAATTCATTTATAAATAATAATTTAAAAACTCAACGCATTTTTTTCACTTTTTGACATGATTTAGCTCTTTCGTAGTTCTTACATTTATAAGAACTAGATTGGATTTTTTAGATTTATAAATTTTGCTAAATATCGCTTAGTGTTTGCGGGATAAATTTCAAATAGATTATTTAAAAAATCATTGTTTTTCACATGGGCAGTTATACGTTGCCTGTTCACGAGTTGGAAAACTATCCGCTTTGTTTGTGTTAACGTCAGAACAAAAAACAAAAAATGTGGTTTACCAAAGAGCACTTCAATGAAACGGATAATTTGCGGATTCACTTTCATTTACTTAGAGAAGTTCAACTGAAAAACACTTTATTCTTGTAATCGAAATAAATTCATTACTGTTGTACAATAAAATCAAATTTTTCCTTTTCAAATATAAAACAAACAAAAAATTTCTTCATCTTTCTCACGAAACCATCTGATGCCGAAACGGAGTTCGTCGGGTTTGCTAGTTATTTTTTATAATAGTCTATTATTTTTTTCAGGTGATGACTCAAATCTAGTGATAAAAATATTTTTTAAAAAATCGTAAGGATGATGCGAATGGCCTTTTGGTGGGGCTCCGACCTGGGAGACTTTTTCTTTCCTGGATTGACTATAGAGACATCTGGTGCTATGGTCGGCGTTTGCATATGTTTAGCTGTACTGGCATAATATATGAAAGTCTGAAGGTAAATAATAGAATAACTAGTTGAAATGCATTTAGCCTTGAGGCAAGTTGCATAAACTTTCCGAAATGTGTAAGAATTGACTTAATCAACCGAAATTGAGATTTAGATATTTAGATAAAATTAGTCAACTGTTTGTTTCGAAAATAAATTTAACGCTTTTAATTAAATTTAAATATTGCGATTTCGAATAGAATTTTTTCGAACACATTTAAATTAACTGTAATTATATTAATTATATTGCATAGACAAGTGCTTGTATGTTCTAAAATTGTTGTTTATTATTTCGAATTTCAGGGTATCTACCGTCAAAAAAAATCATGAAAATTGTTGAAAAAAATCTTTACCAAAACGATAGAGAATCTTTACCAACAACGAATCTGCACGATTCCCAACCAATTAAAGATATCTTTCAAAATCTTTTGATTTTTCAAAATCGATTCAAAATTGCGGGCTAAAACGTGGACGAATAATTTTTCACTTTATGCGATTTACAAAGAAACGGTTTGGCTGATCGTCGCGCAAAATTGATAAACGATAGTCCTCATCCAGATAATCAAATAAATTTTGAAATCGGTCCAGCCGTTTTTGAGAAAACGTCGATTTACGACAAAAAATCTGTTCATACGCACGCATACTTTTCCCAAATTTGGTCTCATTCGATTCAGAATGGCTTAAAATGTCGAGAAAACATAAAATTAGCGAATCGGATTTTTTTGTGAAAACACTAGCAAACCCGACAAACTCCGTTTCGCCACCAGATGGTTTCGTGAAAAAGATGAAGAAACTTTTTGCTTGTTTTATATTTGAAAAGGAAAAATTTGATTTTATTACACAACAGTAATGAATTTATTTCGATTACAAAAATGATGTGTTTTTTAGTTGAACTTCTCTAAGTAAGTAAAAGTGAATCCGCAAATTAGCTGTTCCATTGAAGTGCTCTTTGGTAAACCACATTTTTTGTTTTTTGGTCTGACGTTAACACAAACAAAGCGGATGGTTTTCCAACTCGTGAACAGGCAACGTATAACTGCCCATGTGAAAAATAATGATTTTCTAAATAATCTATTTGAAATTTATCCCGCAAACACTAAGCGATTGGCTTTGCGACTTGTTATTGCAAACGCAAGGCGAACTGGAAATTGCAATCGTTTGAAGTCAAACGGAAGACCAGTCGGATTCATTGGTATGGCACCAAATCGCCAGCAATTTTTGATTGAATGGTGAAATTCAGTGGGTGTACATCATTATATTTTGAGGCAAGAATTGCTCGTTGACTTGACCAAGCATAATTCTGATAATTCTCACTAATGTCATTACTCGAATTGTTAATTACGGTGCGTGAAGTTCCAGCAATTTGCAATGGGGCACGATGCCATGCACCACTAATTTTCTTATAAAGCTTGCGGAGCCCGAGACCTTTCCAACGAATGCAAAATTGTCGAAATCGGTTCCTGCGTTATATTGTAAGGAAGGAAAACCCGACTTATTTTTATATGTATGTAGATAAACTTCTCCTTCGGGAATTTAATAATAATATAGAATTTCTTTTTATTCTCAGGTTATAAAAACAAAATTGCGAATGCGTGCAGCTAGAGAAACTCGAATACCTGGTTTACCTGCAGGACCATGCCAGAATGAAAATTCACAACTATTATCGTCGTCGAGAAGCAGATTTACGATACCGGATTGTCAAACGTACAAAGAAAACACATATCATCACATACATATTCAATATTTTTATTACTATTTCTGTTTCAGTGTGAAGAGCCTCCTTCGAGAGTTGTCCCTTCACCTCCTCGATGGAATTCTGGGATATGCAGTAATGTTGTCGGTGATGTTGTACAATGGTTACATGTTCATTGCGGTCATATTGGGAGCAGCAATCGGTCATTTCGTCTTCGGTTACATGTCTCGAAAGATTAATATGGAAAATGTACAGGCCAGGACTACGACTTCGCTTTGTGTATCGACATGTCCTGATCAGGGTAATAATTGATTGATTATTGATTTTTGTGTGTGATATCCTTAATTCCTATTAATTAATCCTTCCTATCCTTTGTGTAAATGTTTTGTGTGTATGTTACAGCATCTTCAACTATGCATGAGTGCAAGACGAAACCTTGTACCCACAAAGTATGTATTCCTTAACATTTATCCTTTGTAGAATTAAATATATATATATATATATAGATATGTGTGTGTGTGTGTGTGTGTATATATACTTGAAGTATTTTGCAGCCCAATCGTTAAATTTAACTAGTGGTGTATGGCATCGTGCCTTAAGGCAAATTGCTGGAACTTCCCGTACCGTAACGAAATTTTCGAGGAATTTTAAACGTTTTCAAATATATTATTAGAAATACTGTAACTTTGATTATTTTTGCTATCTTGTTATGTCTGAACAAATCAAATATAAATCATTAATCATAAATCAATTTATGTCCAGAACATTAACAATCGTCATTTCATTTCGAATACAATTTCAAAAAAAAATAGTTGCCTAATTTACACAAAATTGAAAGAGTGCTCCCGTATAGTCACGTCTAAACGCATTTGCAAATAATTCTGTGCGACATTTTCACTTGTACTGTGCTTAGCTTGGCGGCATTTTCACTTTTTTCAATAGTTTTCTCGTTTTCACAAAATTGGAAAAGTTTGTACCAGAGTGGCGCTTAGACTGTGCTTAGCCTGGGTAATTTTTTGAATTTTTAATCCAAAATTACAAAAATATTTGTTGAAAAAAAAAATAGAATCAAAATTATTTTCCAAAAGCAATTATTTTGTTGAAACAAGCAGAAAGTACTTTGAATCATTTAAATCGGACGCTTAGTTCGCTGAAAAACTACCATTTTTTGCACATTTACCTCTGTATCTTCGAAATGGCGGGACATGTCTTTGCCAAAAACTAATCACCTCTTCTCCCAATCATTACAAATTGAATGTTTTTTAGATCATTCAAATCGGATAATCCCTTCTCTCAAAAACTCGGTTTGTGTTTTCTGCACTCTTTGCTCCGTATCTCCGTAACGGCTGGACTTGCCTTTGCCAAAAACTAATCAGCACATCTCCCTATTAATAGGAATCGAATGGTAAATGAATCATTTAAATCGGTTAAACCGTGAGCCCGAAAACGTGGACGAAAAAATGCGGACTTACAAAACACACACACACGCATTCATTTAGTTTCTGAGGTATGCAAAATTGTTCAGAAACCTTCAGAACGTCGAGAAATGCAAAAGTTTTCATTTTTGATTTTCGGCCCATTACTATAACTACCCTACGGGAAGTTAAAAATTTAAAAAGGAGAAAATTATATACATACTAAAGTAGGAAAAACACAAAAAATATATAAAATATATTAAACACTAAACTTGTGCAAAAGAACATTATAACTAATAATAATTAATAAAGAGAGAAAATTAAAAGAGCACTTAATGCCCTCCTATATTACGTGTTGTTCGCTCGCTGTGCATTATGAACACTGATCAAGGTTACGCGGCACGTGTGGTAGAGTGAGTAGATGCGGGGTGTAAGAAACAAAAGAGGAATGAGAAACAGAGAAAGAGATATAACAGACGAAAAATTCTAACACTGTATGAGATTTATAATGGCGTTGGAACTGTCATGTAAAATATGAGAGGAATTCCGTTTGTTGGTACAAGAAATATTAAGGGATATAAGTTACGACTCAACTATGTTTCTAAGGTCACAATTCTAATTTTCTCTCTTTATTATTTATTATTAGTTATGTTGTTCTTTTGCTCAAGTTTAGTGTTTGATAAATTGTATATAATATTTTTTGTGTTTTTGCTGGTTTGTTGTGTATATAATTTTCTCCTTTTTATATTTTGATATTTAATGTCAACTATTGTTATTTATGTAATATGTTTTTTTAGATTACTAAATGATGACACACATTGAGTGTTGAAACGTTTAATAGATTAAAAAAACAATCTATGTTAACCTTTTTTTTTCAATTCGACGATTGGGCTGCAAAATATTTCAAATATATATCATCATCAATAAAACTATCAGCATATATATGTATATATATATAATATATATATATATATGTATATATATATATATATGTATATATATATATATTTATATATATATATATATAATTATATATATATACATTTAGAATCAACTGTAATCCGATTCCTTATTCAAGATTGTTTTATTAAAATGCCAGCTACACCTAGTTATTGCAAATTTAATATTTTTCAGAGTCATACTCGTCCGTCGAAGTGAGCAGATCTGACAATGGAGCAAGAAACCGATCACCACACACTTCCACGGAAAATATTTAATCGAATATAAAAGATCAAAGTCAAATCACAAAATTTGCTTGCCAAAAAAATTCCTTCTATGTCTCTTGATATAAATATATATATATATATATATATATATATATATATATATATATATATATATATATATGAGGGAGACATTTACCATTTTGTACAAATATTTCAGTGAATCGAAAGATATTAAACGAGCCCAATGATGTTATTTTATATTATCCATATATCTATGATAGATTGTTAATTATATATATGTATATATATGAAGATTTGATATGTATATTTTTGTATAAATGTTGAAATTGTTAAATACTTTGCATAGATTTTTGTTACGGATATAAATAAATATGATCTGTTAGTATATTTAAACAAAATTTATAATATGATATAATGTTGTTTGTTTATACTTGGATTATTTGTTGTATTTTGTGAAATGGTTACTGAAAAAATGAAAAAACCCAATAATTACCCCTTGTTAGACAAAATTATATGCTAGATTAGACTTTTGTGTTAGGAAATGTGATGAATTAGATATCCAACAAGTTTGTAGTTGGCTTGTATTTATCTGTTAATTTTGAATAACGCATTTTAATAGTTGATTTAGGTTAAGACAAACCTACAGAAATTACAGACTGCACAAAACAAAGCATTGCAGATGTTACTGAACATACCAAGGGACCCAAAAATAACTACTTTCAAGCATATAATATACGAAAGTAACATGTAAAATAACTATAATGCTTTTAATAGTCTAAAAATGATTGAAACTTTGAAGAAAATAAAAGAAATGACAAGAAATTAAAAATTAGCAAGTCGGATTTTCTGGTGAAAAACATAACCTTTGGGAAATTATTGACTTGAAGTTGCTGCAAATGGTTTTTTAAATTAACGATTTATTGAATTTGAAAAATGTCTTCAGAAATTATTGAGGAAACGCAAACGAATCTACATTCGTTTAACAAACCTACAGAAATTACAGACTACACAAAACAAAGCACTGCAGATGTTACTGAACATACCAAGGGACCCAAAAATTACTTTCAAGCATATAATATACGAAAGTAACATGTAAAATAGTGCTTTTAATAGTCTAAGAATGATTGAAACTTTGAAGAGAAATTAAAAATTAGCAAGTTGGATTTTCTGGTGAAAAACATAACCTTTGGGAAGTTATTGACTTGAAGTTGCTGCAAATGGATTTTTAAATTAACGGTTTATTAAATTTAAAAAATGACTTTAAAAATTATTGAGGAAACGCAAACGAATCTACATTCGTTTAAATATTAAATTTATATAGCATTTATATTTCACAAAAAAAGTTATGATTGTTAATTGTTTTTTTTCCAATGTATACGTTTTGGTTTATACAAAATATTTTTTATAATTTACTTTAATATTTAATTATTTGTTGTAGATAGTAAATTTGATACTAATGCGCATATATTTTGTATTTTTATTATCAAACAAATTTTAACCTCAAACAACCAATAAATTTCCGCCATGTTTTGACATTGACAGTTCTCCCTCTCGAAACATGTAATGAAAAAAAAATTAATATAATCAAAATTATAAAATGTTTAATTCTCTCAAACAGCTACACAGAAAGATCAAAATTAACGGTAAGATTTGATATAACACAAAACACTTTAAACACCTAATAAACAAAATTTATTTTCCTTTTTTTTAGGTTACGTGTCAAGATGTCTTTCGTTGGAAACTCAAAAAGTAATAAAACCAGAAACCATTTCAAAACCACTTCCGGAATTACAAAACGATATAAAACAATTAAAAGTGCATTATGGACAACCTACTCACCAGACACATCCACATTTATTAAAGGAAGGAGAACTTATACCAGGAATTCCACATTCTGAGTTTGTGGAACGAAGACAGAAATTGGCCGAATTGATTAGGGTTTACAGTAGTAAGCTTGATGCAAGACTGCAGAATCATTTGGTAAGGGTAATAGACATATAGAAAAACATCTTTTGAGTCTAATTAATATTTCTTTTTCTTTAGATTGTGATACCATCTTCAACAAAGAAATACATGAGCGATAAAATCCCATACACATTTAGGCAAAACACAGAATTTTTATATTTAACTGGATGTCTTGAACCCGATTGTTGTCTTGTTATTTCTATGATATATGGAGCACCTGATAAAGTTCATTTGTTTTTGAGGCCGAATGATGCAAGTGCAGAATTGTGGGAAGGACCGAGAACAGGGCCACAGAGAGCACCTTTGTTTTTCAATGTGGATCTCTCCAAATCCATTGACGATTTGGCTAGTTACTTAAACAAGTAAGATAATAGATAAATAAATATAATAAATATATATATATATATATATATATATATATATATATATATGTATTTACTTTAATTACATTTTTTTTTGGTTTGTTTATTTCAGTTTCAAATCCATGACGAAATCTTATTCACTGTGGTTTGATGCTGAAAACTGTGACTACCCGGCAATCACAAATATTATGAAAGAGTACATGAAAGATAATAGTTTTCAAAAAGTCGAAGCGCCTACTGTGTTTATACAGAAATTGAGACTGATCAAATCGAGCTACGAAGTGAATTTGATGCAGAAGAGTTGTGCGATTGCTGGTATAGCTATTAACGATACTATAACCAGCTCGGTACCAGGTAAAAGATAATGCTCTTGCTTTGATAATAATAATACATCACTACAGAGTGTGAAGTGTATTTATGACATTTTTCAGGTGTCTCAGAGCAAACACTTTACGCCAAAGTCGATTCCAGGTGCAGAGAATTGGGTGCTCAAAGATTAGCCTATCCTCCAGTCGTTGCAGGAGGAGAGCGAGCAAATACTATACACTACATAAACAATAATCAAGTCGTTAATGACGGTGAAATGGTCTTAATGGATGCAGGTTAGTAATTTCATAATTAACTTAATTAACATATATATATATATATATATATATATAATTTTATTTTATTCCCTTTCCCCAGGCTGTGAATACCATGCATTTTCCAGCGACATAACCAGAACCTGGCCAATCAATGGAAAATTTACAGATGCTCAAAAAATTTTGTACGAAATTGTGTTGAAAACTCAGAAAGAAATCATTTACAATATGATGACCGATGGATATCCTACATTGGATTCGCTGTTTACAAGAATGTGTTTGTTGCTGGGTAAATATTTGCAGGAGGAGGGAATTATTAAAAAAACTGTACCAGAGAAGGATTTACCAAAGGTAGATACTAATATATATATATATATATATATATTATATATATATATATATGTATATATATATATATATATATATATGTATATATATTAAGGTGGTCCTTAATATGGATGTTTTCGAATTTCTTTGCTTCCAGGGGCTAAAATGCTTTCAATTTGATAAAAAACAATTCTCTGAAAGTTTTAGCTTGCAATATTAACATTTAGATAGTCCGCACGTCAATTAAAAGTTTCGTATATTTTTTTTAACATATATCATTAAGTATATTCTTGCGCCATCTGTGATAGCAGACTTGTAATTTTGATGGCAATTTCTTGCTGATAATTTGAGTGTCAAAATCACCAATTAAATAAATATTTTGCAACAAAATTAATTTTGAAGCCGCGATGAATAAATATTTTGTTAAACAGTCCACATGCATTTCATTAGAATTTAAGGATTTATAAATATTGTTAATATTTGAGTTCACAAATGCTATCACAGATAGCGCAAGAATATATGGTAAATATGAATATACAAATCTTTTAATTAAATTGCGCATTGTCTAAATGTTAATATTGAGAGCTAAAACTTTTAGATAATTTTTTTTTAATAATTTGGAAGCATTTAAGCACTTGGGAGCTAAGAAATTCGTAAATGTCCATATTAAGGAACACCCTATATATATATATATATATATATATATATATATATATATAATATAAATAAATCTGTATGTTTTATTTTATTTTAGCTTGCCTATAGCTTCTGTCCACATCACGTTTCACATTATCTCGGCATGGATGTACATGACACACCATTAATCCCAAGATCGATACCGATACATCCAGGCATGATTATAACAGTTGAACCAGGTACCAGAATATACATATATTAGTATTAATATTATAAATGTTATGTCTGAAAGCATAACAGGAGCATGGTTTCTGATGGCATTATTTATCATTGGTTACTCTTCCTTCCCTTGTTTATTATTATTAGTATTATTCACATTTCCAAATTTTATTCTACTTCAATACTTTCCGGTAATATGCTTTGGCTTCCTGTTCTCTCGTGTAAGTCATCAATCATAGATAAAAGATTTGTAAATACCTAGTTTGCAAACACGGCCATAATGCCATTACATTAATTTTAATTGTTTACCCATTCCATAGGGCGCCACTAACTGTAGCACGTAAATTTACCCCTAGGTTCAATTCTAGATAAAATTTATATAAATATTTGAATTGGAAAAGGTAAACCAGATTAAATTAAATAAACTTTTAGTTTATTTAATATTCGAGAAATATTAAAAATTTTCAACTAAATCAAAAATGTGTTTTCATAAAAATGTTAAGCGTTTAAGTACATGTATCATAATTATAGGTTTGGGCACAGGCGACCCTCTGTTGAGTGATGAAAATAAAACACATTTGTTCTGTTTATTTTCTGTTATCAGTCGCCTGAATTTTTCTCCATCCTTCTAACAGGGCCGGTCCTGGGGTCCTTAGCGCCCGCATGCAACTTTTTTTCTAGCGCCTCCCCCCCCCCCCCTATTAATTTTTACCGTTTTAACAGTTTATCATTAAAATTATATAAATATTTACATATTTTTTAAAAATTAATTTTTAATTATTCTGGATTTAGTACACAAAAAATAGATATCTAGAAGGGTATAAAATATATTGATTTTAAATTTATTTATTTCACATTTTAGTAATATTCAATATGTAGTAAATTGGTTAAGGATGTAAGTTCGACTACCATAGAATTAATATTAATAAAAAGAATTAATATTTTTGTTAAAGTTATAGAATTTAAAAAATGCATTTCAGGAATAGTATTAAATTTAACAAAAATATTAAGTGAAATAAATAAATTAATTTTTAATTATTCTGGACTTAGTGCACAAAAAATTAGATATAATCTAAAAGCGTATAAAATATATTGATTTTAAATTTATTTAGAAAATCGAGGCGATTCGGGGGTTGATTATAATCAAGTATTTTGAAATTTTCAATCATTTTTAACGTATGTACAATATTAATATTTGAAAAAACTAGCATTTAATTTTTAAACATAACACTCGTATTTCATGTTGGATTTTTAAAATTTTAATTTAATTTAATTTTTCATCATTTACAATATCCAAAATTGCGTCGTAAACTTCTCCTTATTCAGAGTATCAACTTGTTGTTTTAAAGTTAAATTTTTAACGTATTTTAGAAGTATTGTTTAAAAATCAGTAAAAAATGCAAAGAAATTACACATTTCTTGAACAATATTGAAAAAGAAAACTTATTATATTTGATATGTATAATTTCTGTATAGTTAATAATTATTAAATTTTGAGTATGGACACCACTAGGTATAAATAATAATAATAAAACAAGCCTTAAGATTTTCGTTCCAAAGTAAATTTTACTTCCATTTTTCATATTTGTTCCACGCATGTCTTCAACATTCAAAGTTGCGATTGCAATTCATGCGGAACATTTGCAACAAAAGCAAAAGTTACAATTCAATTTCTCGGAATAAACAAGTCATTTTCTAAGCACTGATTCCCCATTTTTTATAATTTGTTTATATTTTTTAACAAGTTCCGATTCAACTAAATCAGCTCGCAATTTTTAGTCAATAATGCCCAACAATTAATTCAATCTTTCGCAGGTTCGCGCTAATAATTTCTTTTTCGATTCCACGGTAACTTCAAACAAAGAAACAATTGAATAAGTAGATTAGGCAATAAACAGAGCTGTTATTTAATAATTTACAGAATTATTAATCGGTTAATTGTTTCTACTGATATCACATTGCAAAATAAATACGCTTTTTGTGTCTCCGTATCCCTAGTTAAGTTGAATATTTATTATACTTTATTGAGTATTCTAGATTTTAAATAAATAATTCTAGATTTTATATAAAAAAATATAAATATTATATTATAAATTTAATTTCCGAAACTCGTTACGGCGTCCCCAAGGCTTGCGCCCGCATTTTTTGCATGCAAGGCAGGACCGGCCCTGCTTCTACATCTTGCAGTCTTTTTATTTTACCTTCCACGACGTGGTGCTGCAGGCACTATTTTTTCAATACCGTTCCGGTCCAGTTTTTTTTTTCTTTACATTATGGTGTTTAGTCTTTGTCGTTCATGAAAACAAATGTTCTTTTTGACATCAAGAGGTATCAAATTTGTATTATATCGATTAGTTTTTAACATTTCTCTTCCCTCGATGTACTCACGAATAACTTCAATTGATATATTGATTATCAATATTATATTTATATTAACTTATCATGCCACTTATATCTCGTTTACAATTCATTTACAATTTCCTCTCTTCCCCGAAGGCATTTACATACCCGAGACTCGACTGGACGTCCCGGAACAGTTTCGTGGCCTGGGTGTGCGCATCGAGGACGATATATTGGTGACCAATCAGGGACCAATGATATTGACCCACTACTGTGCCAAAGAGATTGCCGATGTCGAGAAATTGTTCCAGTCGAAATTGAAGTGATTTTGTACGTTTGAAAAATATATCGATGAAATATGCAGCGTGTGTTTTGTTATGATTGATAATGTATTTTGTATTGACCCTATTGTAGACCTTATAATATATCGAGTGCCTAAGTCGAGCGCAAAATAAGTGCTTAACTAGTTGTAAGTGGAATTCTGTCTTAAGGCAATTAGGGCATCGTGCCTTAAGGCAAATTTCTGGAACTTCCCGTACCAAAAATTATTATTTTTTTTTAAAACGATTAACATTTTTGAAAAAAAATTACTTTGAAAAAATAAGATTTTTGAGAAACTATAAATTGGACAAAAAATTAGTTTTTTTTGAAAAAAAAAAATTTTTTTTTGAAAAAAAATTTTTTTTTCTTTATTTTGACATATTGTGGAAGATCTGAACTTTTTTTTCAAAGCAATCGTACTGCTTTAACTACATAGGGACAAAATATAAAGCGCGTAAGCGCCGCGTCGCTGTCTAACGCATAAGCATTGGTACGGAACCGATAGGAATGTTAACAAAATGTATACTTATTGTTAAAATCTCTATAAAATGTCTGATAATTTGATGTGCATATGTCTAATGATCATTTTTGACCGCCAAATGGCTCATTTTTTTACTTTTTCCTCTATATCTCCGAAACCGCTGGACCTACCTTCATGAAAGTTGTATCGATTTTTCATCTTGTCAATACATGTTTTTTGAATTATTAAAATCCGACGCTCCGTTCTCTTAAAAACTGAGTTACCGTTTTCGGAACTTTTTGCCCCGTATCTTCGGAACGGCTTGACCTGCCTTTGCCAAAAACTAATCAGCACGTCTCCTTATCAATACGGATCGAATGTTTTTTGAATTATTCAAATCGGTTGATCCGTGTTCCCAAAATCGTCGACGAAAATTTGTATCCGCACATACATACACACACATACATACATACATACACACACACATACACACACACATACACACACACACACACACACACACATACATCCATTTTTTCTAAGGTATGCCAAAATGTTCAGAAACCTCTAAAACGTAAAGATATATAAAAATTTTCATTTTCGATTTTTTTGCGATTACTATAACTTGCCCTACGGGAAGTTAACTAGTGGTGTATGGCATCGTACCTTAAGGCAAATTGCTGGAACTTACCGTACTGTAATGAAATATTCGAGAAATTTTAGACGTTTTCAAATATATTATTACAAATACTGTAACTTTCATTATTTTTATGCTATCTTATTGTTACATCTGAGCAAATCAAATGTAAATCATAAATCAATTTATCTCCAGAACATTAACAATCGTCATTTCATTTCGAATTAAATTTCAAAAAAAAAAGTAGTTGCCTAATTTGCACAAAATTGAAAAAGTGCTCCTGTATAGTCACAGTCTAAACGGGATCTCTCAAAAACTCAAAAAATCTTTAACACTTGACACCTTAAAAATGACCTAAAATTCATCGCTTTACACTGGAATACCCCCTTAAGCTAAGACTTTGGTACTTTTCTACTAATTAAAAAGAAACGGCTTGGCCGATGGTCACGCAAAACTATTCTAAGACGGTCCTCATCAAATGCATATAAAATTTTTGCAATTGGTTTAGCCATAAATCATATAAATACCCTAGGGTAACACCATTGATCACGTGATCGATTTTTTAAGGATTTTTTCTCTTGGTGATAAGTGGGAATATTAAAAATTAGCCCCCTCCCACCAAAAATGACGTGCCTTTTTAGTTACGAGAAAAAATTATACACTTTTTGATTTTTTGAAGTAAAACTTCTTTAGGCGTTACGGCAGAACTGTGCGTCATTCGCTCTCGATGACATCATTTCTATACGGGTCGATCGTGATTAGTAGTCGTGTCGAGTGAATAGAATTCTCTCGTTGTATGCGTAACGGCATCAACGTTTTATGCGCTCCGATATCAACAAGAAAATAGGCATTGATAAATAAACATTTTAAAGTTACATCGTAGTACAAATCTTGATTTATTGAAAAATGCTTGAATCAGAAGAATATTTTACCCAGTTCCTTGAAAATAATAAAACAAATTAAACATTTGTGCCGTGTACTAAACGTAAGTTTATTGATTAGAAATTATTTCTATATTATTCGTAGTTTCTATAAATCTTTGATGTTATTAAAATGGAAAATATTTTTTAGGCAAGACAGATATTACAGCTGTTCAAAGAATGAGATTATATCGCCAGCGAAAAAGTAAAAAAAAATACAAGCAGTCAATGATTGTATGTTAATTTTAATTGCATGAAGTTCTTCAAACACAAATATTAAATGATGAGTGAAGTTGCGAAAACAATATTTGTTTAGGCGTTGTTTAACATAATCCACTGTGTGAACAAATATTATAGAATTTATTAATCAGCAATTACTTCATTTCTCTAATGAAGATTCATTTCTAAATGCTAATTACAATGACGAACCTTTCCTCCCCTAAAACCTTGCGTGATTAATGGACGACCCTTAACATATTTTATCAAATTTTGAAGACAAAAGATTTAGAATGACTTTGAAACATAAAATTGGCAAAATTGTATTTTTTGGTGAAAACATAAACTTAACTTTCGGGTTATTAATTTTCCATACATCATTAATATCGCGGAACCCTTTTTGGGTAATTAAATATAAATTATTTTTAAAAAATGACAAATAACATTCATCTAGATACCATCACCTAATCACTCAAATTTCGTTGTTTGTCCAAAATTCGACACAAAATTTTACGTTTCTACAATCACCATCAAAGCGTTTCCTAAAATACACCATAAACAAATATTTATTTTCCAAATTGCATTGTAAAATCAAACACAGAATATAATTTTTAATTTCTCCTATTTTTTCTCATAAAAACAGTCGAAGCCGAAAAACAAACGACGGATCTTTTATTTATTTGAAATCTACGCAATCAAAATTTTTAGTAAATTTTCCTGACGTGATCTTTTTCTCTAAAATGTGATTCAAAATTTTTTCAGAGTATTATTTTTTTGCAAAAACTGAGGAAACTGAGGATCTTTAGTGCAAAAAATTTGACGAGATGTTCGCGAAACTGCTCAACTGTCAAGGGGCGACTGTGCGGGCAATTTGGCACCAACATGCTGGCCTAAAAAGTGAGATAATAGATAATAGATTTAGATTAATGTGTCTGCAATTTTTTAATATAATATATTAATATTTACCGTTTGCCTAAAAATAATAATTATTGTTTTTTAAAATACTCTTCACGCCAAAATGCATATACATTTATAACATGAGCGATGTTAAATGTAGAACTGCTTTAAATAAAATGATGACGACTAAATGCCCACACTATATTGGAAATTGAAGCCTTTTAAACGGTTAATATAACCATAACCATAACATAAAACTGGTACTTCATGTTGGATTAAATTAATTTAATTTTTTATTATTTAAGATATCCAAAATTGCATCTTAAACTTCTCCTAATCGATATCGTGAGGGCCAAATTGTATACATTCATCTTTATTCGCCCATTTGTTGTTATAAAGTGATATTTTTACGAATTTTAAAAATATTGTGGAAAGATTAGTAAAAGATGCTAAGAAATTATATATTAAAAAAAAAACTATATTGAAAATTTAATATCCGAATCTTGTGTTGGCGCCCCCTAAGGCGTGCACTCGTTTTTCGCATGCAGCGCATTAAAGGTAGCACCGGCCCTGAATAATACTTAATTTCATATTTTAAGTGAATTAATTTGTCATATCCTGTTCATATGTGTATCATTCAATCTGCCATGCATATACTGTATCTTATATTATTTTAATTTCTGGCACATCTTACCTGCTTTTTGGCAATAATAATGTAGTCATTTCATTTTTCTTATTCATATTCGCAACTTATTCATAATCATAAATTTATTGTACATATTCTAATATTGTCTAGGTTCATAAGTAAATTGAAATTTTTGGCAAATGATAGTTCTCATTTGTTTTCAATGCAAACAATGATATGTCGTTTTTGCGATTTTTGCCATTTATTTCTACAATATTGCACATACATCCCAGTACTTTATAATCACATACATCCTAGAAAATTTCCTTAACAAACTTCAGAAAGATTTATCAAAATCCGAGTAATCGTCGTTCAGAAGGAGTATAGAGTGAGTGCTTGTGATTTAATATGAACTTTATATAATAGCAATAAAGCTCAAATTGATTCTACGTTTTAGTTAGAAAACGTTTGTATGTGAAAAAGAGAAGGTCTGTTGTTAGGGTTTTCCCGGCAATTATTCAACTTTTTCTCGTCATAATAACCATCCTTGAACTTGAACGAACATTCTAAAAGAAGAATTGGCCAAATTGGTCCGGGCGTTGTTGAGTTATGCGCTTACCAACACATTTTGCGATTCATTTTTATATATAAGAAAAGAATCTGCAATGATTTACTACAAAATATAACATAACTTCTATGAAGGCGCTATCGCAGGATGGCGATCCTTCTCACGCAGACAAATAATATATAACTGTAACAAATGTAGCTGAATGTACTTTGTATAGCTTGCTATGAAAAATAATATATATATATATATATATATATATATATAATATTAATATAAAAAATTTTCCATGCTCTTCCCATACAAACTTTGATTGAATTGCGCTCTATCTAAACGATAATATTAAGAGCTAAAACTTTCAGAGAATTGTCTTTTATCAATTTGGAACCATTTGAGCCCGTGGGAGCAAGGAAATTCGAAAATGACCATTTTAAGGACCACCCTAATATATATATATATATATATATATATATATAAATATAAGATATTGCTTTATCGCATGTATTTCTTTTTTCAATTAGCATCTTCTTTACGATTTGAACGAACCACACACAACCCAACCACTGCGTCCACAAATGCAGCAGCTGGTCTCGGATCTTTGACGGCTGGTGCAGCAGAAACAGCCAGCCCTAGTCCTTTGCAGCCGACGCCTCCGATCGCCTTTCCACCGGTAGATAAAAATTACATATCAAACTATATAAATATATATATATATATATATATATATGTATATTTGTTTTTGTTCTAACTATTTTATTTTTCACCCTTAGCCGTCGCCTATTCAGGGAAAACCTGAACTCATCCCCGGCATCGCCCTTACCGAGTTTGAAGAAAGGCGATATCGTTTACTGGATTTGATCAGATCTGCCAGCGATGTCAGGAGCAAGGACAGCATCAACTATATTGTAAGACAATAATTAACATAATAATTAATCAATGTTTTCATCAAAAAATCCGATTTGCTAATTTTATGTTTTCTCGATGTTTCAAGCCATTGAGACCAAATTTAAGGCAAAAGTATATGTGTGTGTGTTAATAGATTTTTTTGTCGTAAATCGACGTTTTCTCAAAAACAGCTAGACCGATTTCAAACATTTAAAAGCCATTCGATGTATCTCGATGAGGACTATTGTTTGTCAGTTTTGTGAGACGATTTCTTTATAAATCGCAGAAAAGTTAAAGAAATTTCGTCCACGTTTTAGCCCGCAGTTGTGAATCGATTTTAAAAAATCAAAACTGTTCGAAAGATATTATTTGGAAATGACACTGATTATTTTTTGGTGGAAATCTACCGAGCCGTTTTCTTGTAATTAACTATTGAAAACAAAATTTAAGCCGATTTTCATGGAACTTTTTTTGCGATTTATATCATGGTCTGATAATATATGATTTATATCAGGGCTTCTTAAAGTGGGGGTCAAGCTATGCTATTTGGCCAATATTTTTGATAATATCAATGATATGAATTTATCAATGCAGGGAGTCTGCGTTAATATGTTTATGTTAAGAAATAAACTTGAGGTCTTTGTTAAAATAATTCTTATATGGAAAAACAGAGTAGAAAGTGGATCGCTCGAAATGTTTCCATTTACTGACGAGTATATAATTAGTAACAATATTTCAAAAAAAAATACTCATAACAAAAATTATAGTTAATCATTTGAAGAATATGGAAGTTTACATGCATAGGTATTTTCTCAATGATATTGATACACAACAATGGATTTGCAATCCATTTTCAATTGAAATGGAAGAAATTAATTTTTTAAACTTAAAAGCACAAGAAGAATTTACCGAATTAGCAAGTGATACTACCTTGCGACTCAGATTTTCTCAAGTGCCTGTGCATGAATTTTGGATTGAAATCAAATCAGAATATTCCCTACTATCGGAAATGGCAATAAACAAATTACTGCCATTTTGTGCAACATATTTATGTGAATCAGTCTTTTCTACATTAACTTACATAAAATCAAAATACGTTTCCAATAACTTTAATAAACGTTGAAAATTTATTACGATCTGCACTAACTTAAATTGAGCCTAGATTTAATTATTTGTGTAAAAATAAACAATCGCATTCATCACATTAATATTGTTTGATGTTAATAATAGGTTTTCATAAAAAAAATGTTACAAAAGTTTATTTTTTCTATTGAATATGTAGATATAGTTTTATGTTTTCTTATAAAGAATTTGTTACAAAAGTTTATTTTTTCTATTAAATATATATATATATATATATATATATATATATATATAGTTTTATGTCAACGTTTCCAATTATATATAACATGAATGGGTACATATTCTTCAATCCTTATTTTATTTACATTGTAAAATAGTGCGATAACGGTTAATATATATTTTATTATTTGGAGGAGGGGGTCGTTTAAAATTTCCTAAGCTTGAGGGGGGTCGCTATATAAAAAAGTTTAAGAAGCCCTGATTTATATCATATATTACGGCCTTACCACAAGTAGTTTAAATTTAAAAATTCTGCTAAGTTTGAAAAAATGAGTAGTTTTTTTGACGTTTGTTAAAATTAAAATTAGACGATTTACTAGGTATAACAACAATGGAGTACTTGATTTTAATTAACATACTAAATCATCAAAATCCTACGGAAACTGGTTCAAATATAATAATTGTTGATTTTTGAAAAGTTGCTCTTTAAAAATACTCCGAGTTAAAGTTCGTTCGTTTTCAATTATGTGTAACAAGTCCACTCATAAATTAATTTATTTTTATACACATATTTATTTTTTATACACATTTATTACACATATCGGGAAGTTCATGTAACTTACCTCAAGGCTAAATACCAATACCAACTAGTTTAATTTGCTCATCAGTAGAGTCCTTTTATATATTGTTGTTCTGAGTCCTTTATATATTTTTCTCTCAACAATTCAATTTGCTCGTCAGTAGAGTTCCTTTTTTTTAATATTTATCTCCCGATAGCAAAGTCATGAGAATCAAGGTTATAGCTGGTTATACATCTTTTTTCCCTCTACTTTCAAATATTGTTGTTAAACAATGCTTAACTTTACTGGTCTTTGACAAATCGGTGTTGGACCTTTTTAACCCCGGACTTTCATATATTACTATCCATTCTTTGATAAATTCTGGGAAATTATAACTGGGAAAATATTATTCGACAAAATGTCCCTTTGATCGATATGTTTTATAAATACCAATGAGTATATAATTATACAAATGAGATATTTCAGAGTACCGTGTTTGAGAAAAATATGCCAAAAAGTGCATTTTCATATTAACATTTTAAAAATGTTGATATTGTTGAGTTTGTAGTAACGCTTGCGGCTCTATTACATGATTTTACTGAGTTGCAAATTTATAGCTGTTTTTGTAAGAAACATGTGCGATTTTATATTTTTATAATTTAGTACACATATTAAGAAATAACATACCAAAATTTTGTAACTCTAGTATAACGTTTTATATTTTTAAATATTTTTCAAAATACTCATCAAACCGTGGACTTGCAACTATTGCAAAAGTGCATTTGTTTACAAAATTGCACATTTATAGCATTTTTTTGGTTGAAACATATGTGATTTTATATTTTTATAATTGAGTACATATATTAGGCAATAACATACTGAAATTTCATAGCTCTAGTATAATATTGTATATTTTTAAAACATTTTCCAAAAGTACTTCTCATATCATATCCAACCGTCGATTCGCAACTAATAAAAATAGAGTATGCAAGTGTGCATTGCAATTTTTTAGTTTCTTCTGTTAGAAGAATATTTGATTTTATATTTTTATAACTCAGTACACATATTAAGAAATAACATACTGTATTACAACGCTTTATATTTTTAAAATATATTTTAAGCCGTCAATTTGGTTACGTCAAAACGTTTACTAACTTTAATCATAATCCAATTAAAAGTAATTGAACATCATCTGTCAAAAACGTTTGACATCTGACGTATTAGCCACCGTCCATTGTTTTATTCAAATTACGCTTCTACAAAAATGTTCAGATTAAAAATGTAAAGTTTCTACGCGATTTTGAAATAACATCTCACCTTTCCGACAACCTACTGATTGGCACGAATTTTTCAAGACTAAGACTGGCCAAATCGGTTTAGTCGTTTTCGAGTTTTAGCGGATCATTTTATCGAGAGCTCCATTTTTATATATAAGATATAAGATAATGTATAACATAATTATATATTATAATATTTTTTCTCCAGGTGGTTTTGGCCTCATCCGCGATGAAATTCTCGGCCGACCGCACTCCGTACAGTTTCCGCCAAAACACGGATTTCTTATACATGACTGGATGTCAGGAACCGGATTGTGCTCTGGTTATTCTGATGCTTTCTGGACGTATGCGAAGTATTATGTTCCTGCAACCCAAAGATCAGCCGATACCACAATGGGGCGGCGTCCAGGCCGGTGTCGAAGGAGCCCCTATGGCTTATGGGGTTGACGAGGCTTATCCCTACTCGCATATCACTAGCTACTTGAGCGGGTAAGGGAATAAATTGATAATAAATACAAAATGTATTTATTTCACACTAGACGACCCGACAGACGTTGTCCTGTACCCATGTCTACAATACTTTTAATTTAATATACTAATATTTATCGTTTACCTAAAAGTAATAGTTATTGTTTTTTAAATTACTCTTCACGCCAAAATGCATATACATTTATAATATGAGCGGTGTTAAATGTAGAACTGCTTTGAATAAAATGATGAGTCTCAATTCCCACACTATATTGGAAATTGAAGTCTTTTAAACAGTATATGGCATTTAAGTTAAAAATAAATACATCATATAACAATTTTGAATTTATTGTTTATTAGTAATATGGCAACACTCGTGATGCACACATTTATTAGTGTCGTCAACCATTACCCACACTTATATAATAACTAGATGACCCGAAAGACGTTGTTCTGTGCCCATGTCTACAATACTTTTAATATAATATACTAATATTTTACCGTTTACCTAAAAATGATAATTATTGTTTTTTAAATTACTGTTCACGCCAAAATGCATATACATACATAATATGAACGATGTTAAATGTGGAACTGCTTTAAATAAAATGATGAGTCTCAATTTCACCACATTTTCCACCCAAAATAATTGTTTCAATAATGTTGCCTATAATTTTTTCAATTTCGTATCAAATTTTACTGGTTCTTAGTAATTATAATATATAAAGTACATTTACTTAGTAATAATTTAATATATATATTATATATCAGGAACGCGCCCGCATGATATTTTCTAGCACCCACCTCCCTATTATTTTACCTGTTTTAACAGTTTATTTTAAAATTATCATTAATTAATATTTGGCTTTTGAAGCATTTTAATTATTTTTTTGGCTATTTTATGCGATTTATTCTATTGGACAAATCATAGAGAGCAAGAAAATTCTAGCCTTTCATTATTAAACATAACCATAAGTAAGTAGAGTTTCTTGTCAACTCTTTGTATTTTGCTCGTCAATAAGGTCCCTTTTTTGTTTTACATTAAACATATTATACGATACGGTTTTAATAATCGTAACGCTCACCATGCGTATCCAAGCCTAAGTAAAAATGTATGGTAAAAATGTCGTGTTAGGCGCGGCCGGCATGGCAAGCAAAAAATTTGATAATATAAAATAGTAATCATAACATAACACTGGTACTTCATGTTGGATTAAATTAATTTAATTTTTTATTATTTAAGATATCCAAAATTGCATCTTAAACTTCTCCTAATCGATATCGTGAGGGCCATATTGTATGTATTCATCTCTACTTTCCCATTTGCTGTTATAAAGTGATATTTTTACGAATTTTAAAAATATTGTGGAAAGATTAGTAAAAGATGCAAAGAAATTATATATTAAAAAAAACTATATTGAAAATTTAATATCCGAATCTTGTCTTGGCGCCCCCTAAGGCGTGCGTTGGTATTTTTCGCATGCATCGCATTAAAGGTAAGACCGACCCTGATTAATACTTAATTTCATATTTTAAGTGAATTAATTTGTCACATCCTGTTCATATGTGTATCATTCAATCTGCCATACATCTACTGTATCTTATATTATTTTAATTTCTGGCACATCTCAGATGCTTTTTGGCAATAATTATGTAGACAATTCATTTTTCTTATTCATAATCATAAATTTATTATACATATTCTAATATTGTCTAGGTTCATAAGTAAATTGAAATTTTTGGCAAATGATAGTTTTCATTTGTTTTCAATGCAAACAATGACATGTCGTTTTTTGCATTTTTAACTTCCCGTAGGGCAAGTTATAGTAATCGCAAAAAAATCGAAAATGAAAAGTTTTATAAATCTTTACGTTTCACAACTTTCTGAACATTTTGGCATACCTTGAAAAAAATTGATGTGTGTGTGTGTGTGTACGTGTATGTATGTGTGTGCGGATTCAAATTTTCGTCGACGATTTCGGGAACACGGATCAATCGATTTGAATAATTCAAAAAACATTCGATTCGTATTGATAAGGAGACGTGCTGATTAGTTTTTGGCGGAGGAAGGTCTAGCCGTTCCGAAGATACGGGGCAAAAAGTGCCGAAAACGGTAACTCAGTTTTTAAGAGAACGGAGCATCCGATTTTAATAATTCACATTTTATTTGTATTAACTGAGTGAAGAACTGTTAAAATTTTTGGAAAGGCAGGTCCAACGACTTTGGAGATATGGAGGAAAAATGAGCCATTTGGCGGTCAAAAATCGATCATTAGACATATGCACATCAAATTACCAAATATTTTATAGAGATTTTAACAATAAGTATAAATTTTGTTTGCATTCCTATGGGTTCCGTACCAATGCTTATTCATTAGACGGCGACGCGGCGCTTACACGCTTCGATATTTCGTCTCTATGCAGTTAAAGCAGTACGATTGCTTTGAAAAAAAGTTCAGAATTTCGAAAATATGTCTAAATAAAGAAAACATTTTTTTTCAAAAAAGTAATTTTTTGTCAAATTCCTAGTTTGTCAAAAATCTAATTTTTTTGAAGTAAAATTTTTTCAAAAATGTTAACCGTTTTTGAAAAAATAATAATATTTTGTACGAGAAGTTCCAGCAAAATGCCTTATGCCCACGATGCCTTAATTGCCTTAAGACAGAACTCCACTTACAGCTAGTTTCCATTTATTTTTACAACATTGCACATACATCCCAGTACTTTATAATCACATTCATCTTAGAAAATGTCCTTAACAAACTTCAGAAAGATTTATCAAAATCCGAATAATCGTTTAGGAGGAGTATACAGTTAGTGCTTGCAATTTAATATGAACTTATTTATTTATTCATTTATTTATTTATTTTAAATATATAGCCCACAGATTTCTTCCAAGAGGACTTAAAAATACAATTATTTTACATAATGAATAACAATTAAAATATATACAAAATTACAATATATAGTTATTAACATAAAATGCTTAACATAAAATTACATATAATGCAGAATGTAACAATATTATTTATAAATAGAATAAGATAAAATAATGAGATATTTGAAAAGAAAGTAAAAACGGTTAACTTGTGCAAATGGAGATCATTTGATTAGGTGAAGTGTTGTGAATATCTATTTCTATATAATAGCAATAAAGCTCAAATTGATTCTACGCTTTAGTTAGAAAGCGTTTGTATGAGAAAAAACAAAGGGCTGTTTTTAGGGTTCTCCCGGCAATTATTCGATTTTGTCTCGCCGTAAGAACCATCGTTGGACTTGAACGAACATTTAAAAAAAAAGAGTTGGCCAAATCGGTCCAGACGTTGTTGAGTTATGCGCTTACCAACACATTTTGCGATCCATTTTTATATATGAGATTTTTCATTTTCCAGTTTATTGAAATCCGAGCGTCGTTTTTCGATGTGGTTCGACGAGCGCGAGTGCGAGCATCCTGGTACTGCCAAAGTCCTGGACGAGGCCAGACGAAATCATTCGACGGCTCTATTTAGATCACCAGCTGCTCATGTCCAGAAGATGAGGCTGGTTAAATCTCCGGCTGAAATTGCCATCATCAGACGGGCTTGCGAGATTACGGGCAAGGCATTTAATAACACTATTGCAGCCAGCAGACCAGGTAAGGGATAATAATAGTAACAATTGTAATAGTATAGTAATAGTAAGTGGTGGGTACACCTAGTGTGAAATTTTTAAAAAATCAAATTTTCAATTTTTCCATATTTCGATAGGTTATACCTTTAAAAATAACATACCAAAATTTTAAATCGATATCTTAAATAGTTTTTTGAGTTACAGCCATTTAAACGAGTATATATATAGTATATATATAGTATAACGATCATTTTATCTTTAAACGCGTTTTTCTCGAAACAGCATTTTCCGAATTTGCTGCATCGATTACTCAAAAACAAATTATCCGATCACTATCAATTTTTTTTTTACATGTTCTATATATAGTTCTCCGTAAAATGAACTATCGATTTTTTGATCGGATCAAAAATCCAATTTTGGCAGTCCGGAAATGACCAAAATTTTGGGTAAAATTCGACTGTATTTTTAAAACGCCGCATTTTGTCAGTTTTTGATTTATTTTTTTTATCGTAGTTCATTTTACAGACAATATCATCTAGTTTAACGAGATTTTTTTTTTATTTCATCCACGTAGAAGGCCGGAATCACTGCAGCAGTGAGGGGCCTTTTTTTGTCGCGCCGTTGGAGATCGACGATAACTTAAAAAATATTTAATTTTTTTTTTCAAAAATTTTACTATGTATTCTTAAAACATGTATAAATATATTCCTAAAATTTTGAAATGATTGATATAGTAGTTTTTTTAATATAAATTCCCAATCATCAGCTTTTTTTTAGGCGGTTACACTAGTTTTGCCCCTTAACACATTTTAAAACTTATTTTGTACTGGACGTCTTCAAGCGTCATTTTATCAATTTTTTTCAATGATTTACTACTCCAGCCAATGGAGTATTTTGGGTCTAATTTTTGGCTCTAATGTGCATGAAATT
The DNA here is from genome assembly GCF_003426905.1 of Ctenocephalides felis. NCBI lineage: Eukaryota > Metazoa > Arthropoda > Insecta > Siphonaptera > Pulicidae > Ctenocephalides > Ctenocephalides felis. The sequence goes on along the minus strand of NW_020536999.1, from coordinate 3,819,354 downwards.
TTGGAATTAGGTTCACCTTACTCTCAAGTTCAAAAGTGAAAATAATTTACACTCTTTTGCCACTTCCTGGGGGATGACATTCCTTCTCAGTGGTGTAATTTTTTTTTTTTCAAAATAACATCGGATATCGATAAAAGAACTAATTGTAAGAAAAAAATGTTATATAATGTTTTTTAAAAAAAGCATATACTTTTCAAGTTAGTGGCTACTAAAAATTTATATATTTTTGGCGTTTTCCTTCGTTTTTTTGCGAATATCTCTAAAAATATACATTTTAACGAAAATAATCATCAAATGAACAAAATAATGTCAATAAAAATCTTGATAAATCGGTATTTTATAAAGCGTTCTAGGAATAATATTAAGCTGGATTTGAAAGAGCAAAGTCGTTTTTTTTTCGTTCAAGATTTAATTGTTGTATTTAAAGCCATCTAGTGTCGAGGTTTTACATTTTATGTAATTTCGGTGAAATTGAGTTTTATAGTGCTCAACATAAGCTTTGAAATGAGTGTTGTTACAACTTTTTTGCGTATAATATGAGTGAGCTATCATGCAAATAAAAAGAATATACGATGTCTTTTCATATGGTTTAATGAGTGCCATTTCCACCAGAATTAAAGTAATTCACATTACATCTAGTATTTATTCACTTCATTATAGAGATCTTGATGGATTCTAGCAGATTCACTACTTTAGTACAAACTATTTTCAGAAAACTCACGATTTTATACAAACTTTTTTTTTCAATTTGCGCGGCCGCGCAGTCTTTGAACATTCATAACTCTGTCAATTTTTGTGTGAAAGAAAAATAGTAAAAAACAATGATAAGCCAGAAAGATTCCTTTGATTTTTATCTATATGCTATATGATAAAAATGATTTCGATTTTTAAAAAAATTGGAAAGAAAAGTTTTTATAAAATCGTGAGTTTTCTGAAAATAGTTTGTACTAAACTAGTGAATCTGCTAGAATCCATCAAGATGTCTATAATAAAGTGAAATCTAGATGAAATGTGAATTAATTTAATTCTGGTGGAAATGGCGCTCATTAAATCATATGATTTAAAAAAAAAAACATCGTATATGCTTCTTATTTGCATGATAGCTCACTCATTTTACACTCAAAAAACTTGCAACAGCACTCATTTTTTACTTATGTTGAGCACTATAAAACCCAATAATGCATAAAATGCAAAACCTCGCCATTCAATGGCTTTAAATACCACAATTAAATCTTGAACGAAATAAAAAACGACTTTGCTCTTTCAAACCTTGATTAATATTTTTCCTGAAACACCTTATGTAATACCGATTTATTAAGATTTTTATTGACATTATTTTGTTCATTACATGATTTTTGTTAGAATGTATATTTTAGAAGATATTTGCAAAAAAACGAAGAAAAACGCCAAAAATATATGATTCTTTAGTGGCCTGTAACTTGAAAAGTATTAGTTTTTTTGAAAAACTATAAAAGACATTTTTTTCTTATAATTAAGTAGTTCTTCTATCGATTTCCAACTTTATTTTGAAAAAATGTAATTACACAATTGAGAAGGGGTGTCATCCCCCGAACCAGAATTGTTTTCACTTTTGAACTTGAGGGTAAGATGAACCTAATTCGAAAATTTCATTCAATTCGGAGCACAGTAAAAAAATTCAGAGGTTATACCCTTTTTTCCTCTCCGTTTACTGCACCACATTTTAAAACTTATTTTGTACTGGGCGACTTTTGGTCAATGTTATTGGTACATTTGTCCTTTACCTCAGGTATGAATGAGCGTGCAATCCACGCCCGAATTGACGCCGAGTGCCTAAAATTGGGAGCAAAACGCCTGGCCTATCCTCCAGTTGTGGCAGGCGGTGCCCGGGCTAATAGAATACACTACACGGATAACAATAGGCAGATCGCCAAAGGAGACTTAGTGCTTATGGACGCAGGTTAGATAAAAAATATAAAACCACAGATGTCCTAGATTTATGGGAATTTATTCAGAAAAATGTTATGGCAAGGCCATGTTACGCTCCGACTTCCCTACATTCACAGTAATCACAGTAATAAGTATTAGTTGATGTGAATTTTATTACGACAGAAGATTCAATTTTATTAAAGTGATAATTAACTTCCCGTAGGGCAAGTTATAGTAATCGCAAAATAATCGAAAATGAAAATTTTTGCATTTCTCGACGTTTCAAAGGTTTCTGAATATTTTGGCATACCTTAGAAAAAATGGATGTGTGTGTGTGTGTGTGTGTGTGTGTGTGTGTGTGCGTGTGTGTATGTATGTGTGGATACAAATTTTCGTCGACGATTTCGGGAACACCGATCAACTGATTTGAATTTTTCAAAAAACATTCGATTCGTATTGATAAGGAGACGTGCTGATTAGTTTTTGGCGAAGTCAGGTCTAGCCGTTCCGAAGATACGGGGCAAAAAGTGCGGAAAACGGTAATTCAGTTTTTAAGAGAACGGAGCGTCCGATTTTAATAATTCAAAAAACATTTTACTTGTATTGACAAGGTGAAGAATTGATCAAATTTTCATAAAGGCAGGTCTAGCGGTTTCGGAGATCTAATGAAAAAAGTATAAAAAAATGCCATTTGGCGGTCAAAAATGATCATTAGACATATGCACATCAAATTATCAGATATTTTATAGAGATTTTAACAATAAGTATAATTTTGGTTCACATTCCTATGGGTTCCGTACCAATGTTTACGCGTTAGACGTTGACGCGGCGCTTACGCAGTTTGATATTTCGTCTTTATGCAGTTAAAGCAGTACGATTGCTTTGAAAAAAAGTTTAGATCTTTCAAAATATGTCAAAATAAAGAAAACATTAAAAAAAAAAAAAAAAAAAAAAAAAAAAATTTTTTTTTTAAAAAAAAGTAATTTTTTGTCAAAAATTTTATTTTTTCGAAGTAAATTTTTTTCAAAAATGTTAATCGTTTTTAAAAAAAATAATAATTTTTCGTACGGGAAGTTCCAGCAATTTGCCTTAAGGCACGATGCCTTAATTGCCTTAAGACAGAATTCCACTTACAGCTAGTTTTATTTAATACAAAATGCTGATTTATTTCTGTGATTTAGGGATATATTTTTAACATTGAATTTGAAAAAGCACCGTTGGGCATAAATATATTCCAGAATGCTTTTGTAGAGAGTAGTGCAACAATATAGATTATTAACCAATGTTAATCTATAAATTAATTTATAATTCACTTCTAAATATTCAACATGATGTTCAGTTTTTGATAAATTTAATTTAATTTTATAAATATTTTGAATAAATAACTGATTTTGTTTCATAGATCATTAAGAATATAAATATGATATTATATTTATTTTGTGGAGAAAGTTTAGCATGACTAGTTCATTAAAGTGTACCTTGTGAACTCCTTTCATTTATTAATTGGATGAAATGTCCTGAATATGTTAGGTATATAGTGATTTTAATATATATTTAATGTAAAATGTAATTAATATTTTATGACATTTGAAGTATAAACATTGTGCTACTGAATCATACTGAATACTGTCGAAATGTCGTGTATTTGCTGTGCATGTAGGCGTTTTACACATAAACTGCAACGTTACTGGTATGTTATGAAGCCGAGTCAGAAACACTCTGTTATTTAGATCGTTTTTTTTTTGGCATTTGTGCGGTTTCTGGGTTAGGTTTTCTATATGACTATCTGATATATACGCCTGACTGCAGAGCAACCGCATTGCTTTTATCAATATTCAGTAGGGTTTATACAAAAACCGACATTTCAGAAAACCGGTTTTCGAATTTTCATTTTACTAAAAAACCGGTTTTCGAATTTTAAATAGAAAATGAATTTTTGCTCGAATATTCTCTAATTTATCCGCAATTTTAGTGTAATTTTAGAGCAGTATTTGACTGAATTTATATATTGTTCAATTTTATGGATAGTAAACAAAATTGTTTTTATTTTAATCAGTAGAATAAAAAAATAATAGATTATTTGGATTAAATAACTTTGAAAATAATTATTCGTTATTCATACATCATTTTCGCATAATAGAATGAAAATATTTTTATTTAGTGAAAGGAAAGCTTTTAAATAAATAAAAATAATACATTCCTAAATAAAAAAAAATCATTTAAAAAAAATAAATAAATAAATAAAAAAAATATTAGATACATTTAAATGCATACTTTTTAATATCAATTTCAGTTTTAAAAACAAATAAGCTAAACTGTTCCGAGTAATTTTAATTAAATAATTTTAAATTAATTAATTTCGTTATTCATGCATTTTACATATAAGAATGAAAATATTTTTATGATAGTGAAAGGAAAGTTTTCGAATAATTAAAAATAATACATATTTAAATAAAAAACATTCATTAAAATAAAAAAAAAAATATTAGATATATGTTGATACATGCTTGTTAATATCAATTTCAGTTTTAAAAACCATTAAGCTAAACTGGGATATTATCTGTTCCGAAAAATTTTAATTAATTAATTTTAAACATTCTAATTGTTTTTTTGTTTAATAAAATATGATTTCAAAAAACTGAGAACGTCTATCAAATTGCTACTTAGACTTCTTTGTTTACTCACAAAATTTCCTGAAATAGATAATACTCTCATACTTTGTTGTTGTTTCTAAAGCCTGATATAATAATTCTACGTTTTATGTTCTTTAATTTGTGGCTTCTAGGACTAAAAGCTCTTTTTTTAAGTTTGAGTAGAGGAGGTTACTTCTTCTAGAAGAAGTCACACTGATTTAAATTAATCTATACACTGGTATACTAATCTAAATTAATATATACAAAAGTTTTCTGGAAACAATTACAGACTGATAAGATATCAAATGCTATTGAACCGATATGATTTCAAGAATCAAAGCGCTTTCATCTATCTTTTATATTTGGCTATATTTGTCATTTTCCATTTATACAGTGAAAACCGACTTTTTTCGCTAAAAAACCGGTTTTCTAAATCTATAATTTTCGCCAGAAAACCGGTTTTTGAAAACCGACAAACCCTAATATTCAGTATGAAGAGTTCTTCACAACATATCCTTGCCATATATATATATATATATATATATATATATATATATATATATATATCAAATTATTTATAAAATTGTAAAAAATATAGGTATGTATTCTTATACAAATTAATATATTTATATTTTTAAAAAGATCATCAGTTTTAATACACAACATTTTTGTGCACAGAAATAATCAAGATCATTAAAAAAAAAACGCTTTCAAATGAATTTCCACGATATTACAAATTATATTTTAACTACACGATAAACAGTTTTTCAATCTTCAACATTAGTTAAGACTTTGCCATAATATTTATCTGTTATACGGCAGAATCGGTCTATTACCGTTTCAATTATTTTTCAGGCTGCGAGTACAACTCCTTCACCAGCGACATAACCAGAACCTGGCCCATTTCTGGTTCCTTCTCTTCGCCCCAGAAAATCTTATATGCAGCAGTGCTTCGGGTGCAGGGTGCTCTTCTAGAAAATATGTTAGGAAGCGGCCCACCGACTCTGGACACTTTGTTCAATAGGATGTGCGCCTTGTTTGGTGTCGAATTGAGGAGAATCGGATTTATGAGGAATGCTACTGCACCAGAAATCGCCAGGGTAAGTGAAAAGGGATCGAAAAAATAAATACATCATATAACAATTTTGAATAATGTTCATTTGTAATATGGTATCACTCGTGATGCACACATTTATTAGAGTCAACCGTTATACACATTTATATAATGATAAATCATAAATTATATATTTATATTAGCATTAAAAATGTGTGTGATATTTAAATTTTGGTTTGTCATTGTAGTTAGCATCTAGGACTTGAACCTTTATTAGAAAAATGAAGTAATTGCTGATTAATAAATTCTATAATACTCGTTCATACAGTGGACAGCTGTAATATAGCAATCTTGAATAATTTTATTATCACTACCAATAAATAAACATAGATGTCCCCATTATGAAGTATATCTGTATATAAATGATACAACAAACTATTGTTGTGCTTGATTTTTTGTAATAAATCTGAATATCAATTTGTTCTTCATTATTCATAAAAATATGCAACTTTGTAAACTTAATAATCATCATGGTCGAAAAACACGTAGACTTCCTCTAAACTTCCAATATTGTCTGAGATATAATTCTGAAAAAGATATAGCTTTAATATTTTTTAATTACTATAAAAATGCAGAGAATTATTATGTTGAAGAACGCATAATTAAATATTGTTTTCGCAACTTCACTCATCATGTAATAATTGTGTTTGAAGAACTTCATGTAATTAAAATTAACATACATTAATTGACTGCTTTTTTTAATTATTTCGCTGGCGGTACAGTCTCATTCTTTGAACAGCTGCAGTCTTGTCTATAAAAATAATTTCTGAAAAATATATAGTAAACACGAATAATACAAATTATTTCAATAAACTTACGTTTCTTACACGGCACAGATTTTTCATTTATTTTATTATTTTCACTCCGTATACGCATACAGTCATAGAATCCTCTTACGCGACACGACGACCAATCACAATCGACCCGTATAGAAATGATATCATCGAGAGCGAATGACGAATTATTAGCTCTTCCGTTGTATTTTCACAGATTTACACACTAAAGAAGTTTTACTTCAAAAATTTTTAATTTCTTCTCTATATTTTTTACAACATATTTGTGATTTTGTTGAAAATATATTTTATACGCGTGTATTTTGTTCTCATTTCATTTAGTCAAATTAGTCAGGTTTGTTTTTTCTGTAAATCTTGTAATGATGTAAATCTTATCTAGATTTAAATCTAATAATAAATTTACGTGCTACGGTCGGTGGCGACATCTATGATATGCTGAAAGAATTAAAATTGGTGTAATTTTAAAGCGGCCGTGTTTGCCATCTATATATAAATAGATTTTATTGACATAGATTTTATTTTATTGACATAGATCAAACTTGTAATATTCTTTTATTTTGTGCAGATGATACCAGGACTGTGCCCTCATCATGTAGCCCATTATATTGGTATGGACGTCCAGGACACACCATTGGTACCCAGGAATATACCATTGCAGCCGGGAATGGTTATTTCTATTGAACCAGGTAATAAAATTCTTTCGATTGTATTTTGTCCAGCATTTTAATGAATTGATTTCATTGACCTTATATTACATGGACTGCTAGTAGAGCTCAAAATAAGTGCTCAAACTTAGAAGAGTATGTGACGTTACATGTATGAGCGAACATCGCCGACGACAATCGCGTAACTCTCCCGATTGATCAAATGTCACATATCATACGTTATGTATTACAATGTCATTTATTTCAAAATTATCAGCCATCACAATTTCGATTATATTATTGAACTAGTGGTGTATGGCATATCGTGCCTTAAGGCAAATTGCTGGAACTTCCCGTACCGTAATGAAATATACGAGAAATTTTAAACGTTTTCAAATATATTATTACAAATACTGTGTAACTTTCATTATTTTTGCTATCTTATTATATCTGAACAAATCAAATGTAAATCATAAATCATAAATCAATTTATCTCCAGAACATTAACAATCGTCATTTTCATTTCGAATTCAATTCCAAAAAAATAGTTTAGTTGTCTAATTTGCTCAAAATTGAAAAAGTGCTCCCGTATAGTCACAGTCTATTTGCAAATAATTCTGTGCGACATTTTTACTTATACTCTGCTTAGCTTGGCGGCATTTTCACATTTTTCAATAGTTTTCACAAAAAATTGAAAAAGTGCTCCAACATAAACAGTCTAAACGCACTTGGGTAAACATTTGTATCAGAGTGGCGCTTAGACTGTGCTTAGCCTGGGTAATTTTTTGAATTTTTAATCCAAAATTACAAAAATATTTTATGGAAAATAAGAAAAGATGTAATAATTTTTCATCCTCAAAAGCAATTGTTTTGTCAATACAAGCAGAATTTAGATCATTCAAATCGGACGCTCAGTTCACTCAAATCTGCCATTTTCTGCATATTTAGCTCTGTATCTTCGAAATGGCGGGACCTGTCTTTGCCAAAAACTAATCACCTCTTCTCCCAATTATTACAAATTGAATGTTTTTTAGATCATTCAAATCCGATACTCCGTTCTCTCAAAAGCTCGATTTTTATTTTCTGCACTCTTTGCTCCGTATCTCCGTAACGGCTGGACCTGCCTTTGCCAAAAACTAATCAGCACATCTCCCTATCAATAGGAATCGAATGTTTTTTAAACCATTTAAATCGGTTGATCTGTGCGCCCGAAAACGTTGACGAAAAATGCGGACATGCAAACACACACACACATACACACGCATCTATTTAGTTTCTAAGGTATGCCAAAATGTTCAGAAACCTTCAAAACGTCGAGAAATGCAAAATTCTAATTTTCATTTTCGATTTTCGGCCCATTACTATAACTACCCTACGGGAAATTAATAAAAGATGAGACATATGGCATTTGATTAATAGGGAGAGCCCGCGATTGTCGTCAGCAACGTTCGCTCAGACATGTGACATCACATACCCTTCTATGTTTGAGCACTTATTTTGCACTCGACTAGAAGTCCAAGTAATATAAAGTTTATGTTTGTGGGGCAATTCTGCCTCACAAAATAGCGTTGTCGTGGCAACGCTATCTTATGCTTGTTCCTTGATAGTGAATATGTGACATTGTCTTTGCTGTGCGATCAGGCGTATTTTACATATAAACAAAGCAAGAAAGAATGTTATGATAACTGCATCATGGAAGACTTTGTTATCATAAGATTTTTCCTTGTCGCCATGATAACACTATTTTATTGCGTCCTGGATTTCCGTATTTTTAAATCGATTATTATCAGGTCTCTACATTCCTTCGAGTCGTACGGATGTTTCGGAAATGTACAGAGGCCTCGCCATTCGTATCGAGGACGATGTCTTGATCACAGAAAACGGTCCTCAATTATTAACAGGAACCTGTGTTAAGACTCTCGAAGGATTAGAGAACCTCATTGGAAGCGGTTCGTAAAATAGATACAACAAATAAAAGTAATGCATCACCCAATCGGTCTACACCCATTTTACGTTCAAGTCTGAAACCCTTTAAGATTGTATCGATTCAACAAAACTGTCTGGACACTGATTTTATTTTTACTTAATTTGAATAAACGTTAACAAAGCCTGATTGAAATTACTAGTTTAATTTTAGTCGTGTAAGTAAATAAACAATAAGCATAATGTCTTTTATTCGCTTATGTAATGCTACATACAACAAAAATATTCGAAAACAATATCACCATGTACAAATATCATAACAATTAATTAATTATTACACTAACAAAGTTTTGTTCAATGTACATATACAAACTTGTCCTAACAAGAAATTTTTTAGGGTTACAATAAATTTATACATTTATTCCGATTGTGGGGAATGATTTTGTCAACTTACAAAGTCCTAAATTCATACAAACTACAAACCATTTGGTCTTATAAATAATATCTGGATTCGAGTAATCTCAAAATTTACCAAGTTAGTTCTTCCGGGACTCCTCCGGGGTATTCTCCGGACAGACAGGCTGTACAGTGACCGACTGGTTCATTTATTTCATTTTTTATGTTGATTCGAACAGCTTTCTTTAGACCTTCTACACTTAAGTAGGCCAGACTGTCAGCCCCTGGTAAATGTAATAGACTTATGTAGAAATCTATAATATACTAGTACTTTGTTTCTACTAACCTACGTGTTTGGCTAATTCATCAGGTCCCAGTCTATTCGCAATGAGTTCTTCTCGTGTAGGAATATTTATACCCATATAGCACGGGTAGAGCAGGGGCGGACTGGCAATTCTTATATGTACTTCACGGGCACCAGCATCTCGTAAGAGCTTGATAATTGGACCTAAGTAGTAAAGGATTGATTTAGTATCAAATCATGTTGTAGTTTATGCCAATTTTCAACTTACCAATGGTGTTTCCTCTAACTATACTATCATCGATTAGTATTAATCTTTTTCCTCGAACGTTTTCTGAAAGTGCTCCAAATTTTTTGGCAACCCCGAGTTGCCTCAATCGGGTCGATGGTTGGATGAATGTTCTGCCCACGTAACGATTTTTGCACAAGACTTCTGCAAAAGGCACTCCGGACTAAAATAATAAACAACATTAATCCAACTAGTTGGTATTGGCATTTAGCCTTGAGGCAAGTTACATGAACTTCCCGAAATGTGTAAATAATCGACTTAATCTATAATAAATAAATTTATTTATGCATGATTAGAAGTATTCCGAGTGGATTTATTACACATCATTAAAAAACGAATGAACACGTCAACTCGGAGTATTTTCTAAAAGCAAATTTTCACAAATCAATAATTTTTATAATTGAACCAATTTTCGTAGGACGTTAATGGTTTGTATGTTCATTAAGACCAAGTACTCTAACGTTATAACAAGTAAATCGTCTAATTTTAATTTTAACAAACGTCAAAAAAACTACTTATTTTCTCAAACTTTGATGAATTTTTAAAATTAAACTACTTGTCGAAAGGCCGTTATATTTCAGTAAGTTTTGTAAGACCATGATATATATCGCCCAAGAAAGTTTCATAAAAATCGGCTCAATTTTTTTTGTCAACAGGTAATTACAAGGAAACGGCTTGATAGATTTTCACCTAAAACTAGTCAGCATTATTCCCAACTAATATCTTTCGAACAGTTTTTGATTAAAAATCAATTCGGTAGAATGAGCTTAAATGTGGACGAAAAGTTTAACACTTTTTTTTTCAAATTACAAAGAAGCTTAAAAATTACTTCGACGTCTAACTGGGTGTTATCGATTTACTTCTCCTAACCACTACACCTTTAAATATTTGTTCTATAATTGAACTACTGGTGTGATCGGTGATTATTTAAGTAAAAGGCGACGTTTGATATTAATTTAAGTTTATTATAATAAAAATATGGTGAATATAATGGCATCAGATAGTTGGTGTTTCTATACTGAGCTTTGAACTTATACTAAATAAAAATTATTAAAAATTAAGATAGTAAGTAAGTAAGAGGCGGGTTACATTAATTTGTACATCTACGGGGGATGATTTCTTGGACTTAATATATCTGAGAAGGATGATTCCTTGAAATTATCTTAAGGCATTTTGCAGACTCATAAATAAAATCATCGACGCGGATATAGACAGTCCAGACAAATAACTTACATCAAAATTAAAAAATATATTATGTTACTAATGCATTTAGTACTTGAAATGCGAACGACATATGTAGACAGTGTCCGGCGACACTCTATTCTAGCCTAACAGACGACCCTTACCAAAATAGTTCATGTTACACTATTGAGACTCGATCATAATATAATTACGAATTCTTAACAATAGTGCTCATTGAGATACATTGAATGGCTTTTAAATTTCTGAAATCGGTTCAGGCGTTTTGAGCAAACGTCGATGATAGGTCTAATTTTGACAAATGCCAAAAAACGATACCAAACTTTGACGAATTTTTAAAGCTAAACGAGTTGTCGTAGGGCCGTAATATTTTAGTATGATGATCTAGAAGACTATGGTATCTACCGTCAAAAAAAATCATAAAAATCGACGATTTTTTTTTCAAACTTCATTACAAGAAAACGGCCCGGCCGATCTTTACCAAAAACTATTCAGCACGATTCTCAACCAATATCTATCGAACGGTTTTTGAATTTTCAGAATCGATTCAGAATTGCGGGCTAAAACGTGGACGAAAAATTTTTCACTTTTCAGCGATTTATAAAGAAATGGTTCGGACGATCATCGCACAAAACTCAGAAACGCTAGTCCTCATCGAGATACATCGAATGGCTTTTAAATTTTTGAAATCGGTCGAACAGTTTTTGAGATTTTTTACGGCAAAAAATCTGTTCACACACATGCACACACATACGAGCTCTCATTCGATACGCTCTCATTCGATTCAGAATGGCTTGAAACGTCGAGATAACATAAACATAAAATTAGCGAATCGGATTTTTTGATGAAAACATAAACTTCTCCTTCGGGAAGTTAAAAATTTCTGGTATTTTTAATATTGATAATGTTTTTTTTACCTCGAGTGCGTATCCATGGGCGGCGGCAGTCCCGCTTTCAGGTACACTACTAACAATATCAGCCCCCTTACAAGGTGCCTCTCTTGCCAATTGGGCACCACATTGCATACGAACAGAATAAACCATTCTGCCTTCCAAAAGACTGTCGGATCTTGCAAAATAGACGTATTCAAAAATACAAAAGGCTGGAGGCACTGGTGTCAAACCTCGTCCTGGAGGACGAGGTTCAGGTGTTCCGCAGGTTACTGGACCTCGTTCTCGTGTTATTTCTACTATTTCACCAGGTCTCACCTGGTAACAAAATGTAGAAAATTGAAAGTTATGCTCGTTTTTTGAATTATGTGTAGGCAGAGCCGGTCATACCTTTAATGCGATGCATGCGAAAAATACGAGCGCACGCCTTAGGGGGCGCCAACACAAGATTCGGATATTAAATTTTCAATATAGTTTTTTTTTTTTAAATGTAATTCAAGAAACATATAATTTCTGTGCATTTTTCACTGATTTTTTAGCAATATTTAAGATGCAATTTTGGATATATTAAATAATAAAAAAAAACAAAATAAAATAATCCGACATAAAGCACTAGTGTTATATTCAATAATAAAAGGCTAGATTTTGTTTGCTTTCCATTATTTGTTTAACAGAATAAATCGCATAGAATCTCCACAATAAACTAGTTGGTTTGGTATTTAGCCTAGAGGCAAGTTACGTGAACTTCCCGATATGTGTAATTAATCGACTTAATCAATAAAATATAAATTAATTTATGAGTGATTAGAAGTATTCCGAGTGGATTTATTACACTTGATTGAAAACGAACGAACACTTTGACTCGGAGTATTTTCTAATAGCAAATTTTCAAAAATCACCAGTTTTTATAATTGAACCAGTTTCCATAGGACTTTAATGATTTACTATGTTCATTAAAACCAAGTACTCTATCTTTATACTAAGTAAATTGTCTAATTTTAATTTTAACAAACGTCAAAAAAACTACTCATTTTCTCAATCTTTGATTAATTTTTAAAATTAAACTACTTGTCGTAAGACCGTAATATTTCAGTAAGTTCTATAAGACCATGATATAAATCGCCAAATAAAAATTCCTTAAAAATCGGCTTAATTTTTTTTTTCAACAGTTAATTACAAGAAAACGGCTCGGTAGATTTTCACCTAAAACCAATCAGTATCATTCCCAACTAATACCTTTGGAACAGTTTTTGATTTTTTAAAATCGATTCGGTAGTTTGAGCTTAAATGTGGACGAAAAGTTTAACAATTTTTTTCAAATTATAAAGAAACGGCTTGGCAGATCGTCGCACAAAACTGACAAACGATAGTCCTCACCGAAATACATCAAATGGCTTTTAAATTTTTGAAATCAGTTAAGGCGTTTTTGAGAAAACGTCGATCCAAGATTTCATTTTGACAAATGTCAATAAAACGATACCAATTTTTGCAAACTTTGACGAATTTTTAAAGCTAAACGAGTTGTCGTAGGGCCGTAATATTTTAGTATGATATAGAAGACTATGGTATCTACCGTCAAAAAAAAAATCATAAAAATCGTCGAATTTTTTTTTTTTTTAAACTTTATTACAAGAAAACGGCCCGGCCGATCTTTACCAAAAACTAATCAGCACGATTCCCAATCAATATCTTTCGAACGGTTTTTGAAATTTCATAATCGATTCAGAATTGCGGGCTAAAACGTGGACGAAAAATTTTTCACTTTTCTGCTATTTATAAAGAAACGTCTCGGCCGATCGTCCCACAAAACTGAAAAACGATAGTCCTCGTCGAGATACATCGAATGGCTTTTAAATTTTTGAAATCAGGCTAGCCGTTTTGGAGAAAACGTCGATTTACGGCAAAAAATCTGTTCTCATACACGCACACACATACACACATACTTTTTCCAAATTTGGTCTCATTCGATTCAGAATGGCTTGAAACGTCAAGAAAACATAAAATTAGCGAATCGGATTTTTTGATGAAAACATAAACTTCTCCTTCGGGTATGTGTAAATGTACCTCTCTGACATAACGTGCACCTATAGACAAAAATCCGCAGCTCTCGCTTGATATAACCCATCCATCAGCAGGAATATCATTAACATCACCTGGACAAAAACAAAAAATTACAATCACACCCATATTCCTTAAATTAAATCACAAACTGTCCACTATCTACCTGTAGCTCCTATAGGTACAATCTTCCCCAAGCACAAGGGTCGGTTACCATAAGGGTCTCTGACTCCATATATTCTATCCCTGAATGCAATCACCAAGGAATAGGATAAGGGTGCTAATCGCATCAATTGCCTAATTCTTGCTGGCCAATCAGGCCCTGATCCTTCGGCTTCTGCACCATCAGGAGGCGAAAGACACAACGCCTGGGTTATCAGTTCGGAATCGGAATGGGTTGATAGACCTACACCCCGAGCCAAAACCTGGTAGGAGAAATATATTATAATAAAAATAAATATTTTGATGTAGAAGAAGAATTAATTACTACCATTCGTCTCAGGCTTTCACAATTGACAAGTTCTCCATTGTGGGCAACGGCCATGATTCCGTGATTCGTGTGTACTACAAAGGGTTGGCAGTTTACTTCTTCACTAGCTGCTGATGTCGAATATCTGAAGGGAACAGAAATTAAACCAAGGTAATTTTTATCTTATATATCTTATATATAAAAATCGAGCTCTCGATCAAATGATCCACTAAAACTCGAAAACGGCTAAACCGATTTGGCCAGACTTAGTCTTGAACAATTCGTGCCAATCAGTAGGTTGTCGGAAAGGTGAGATATTATTTCAAAATCGCGTACAAACTTTACATTTTTAATTTGAACATTTTTGTAGAAGCGCAATTTAAACTAGTTGTGTGTATGGCATCGTGCCTTAAACCAAATTGCTGGATTGACTTCCCGTACCGTAACGAAATGTTCGAGGAATACTGAATGTTTTCAAATAGACTATTATAAGTATTGTAACATTCTTATAAATATTGTCATTTATAAGAATTATATAAACTGAATTGCAAAGTTGAAATTATTTGTTGAAAGTATATTAGAACTTTAGTCAGAATTAAAAATAAAATCTGAATTATTTTCGATAAATAAAAATAAAAAAAAAAAAAAGTTGAAAAATTTTTTTTCCAAAATCAATTATTTTGTTAAGACAAGCAGAAAGTTCTTTGAATCATTTAAATCGGACGCTTAGTTCTCTCAAAAACTGCCATTTTTAGCCATTTAACTCCGTATCTTTGAAATGGCTGGGCCTGCCTTTGCAAAATCTGATAAACACTTCTCCCAATCATTACTAATTGAAGTTTTTTTAGAACATTCAAATCGGATGCTCCGTTCTCTCAAAAATTCGATTTCTATTTTCTGTACTCTTTGCTCTTTATCTCCGTAACTGCTGGACCTGCCTCTGCCAAAAACTAATCAGCTCGTCTCCCTATAAATAGGAATCGAATGTTTTTTGAATCATTCAAATCGGTTGATCCATGCGCCCGAAAACGTGACTGGAAATTTGTATCCATACATACATACACACACACACACACACACATCCATTTTTTCTGAGGTGTGCCAAAATGTTCAAAAACCTTCAAAACGTCGAGAAATGTAAAAATTTTCAATTTCGATTTTCGGCCCATTACAATAACTTACCCTACGGGAAGTTAATAAAACAATGGACGGTGGCTAATACGTCAAATGTCAAACGTTTTTGACAGATGATGTTCAATTTCGTTTAAAGGGATGTTTTACGTGAATATCATTTAATTATGATTAAATTGTAGTGAGTAGTTTTGTTCGTAGTTTTATTTATACACAAAAACGTTATTAAACGGATTGCAAGTGTTACTAGAAACTCAAAATATCAACTTTTTCGAAATGTTAATATGAAAATGCACTTTTTGGCGTTGTAGCACTCTTATTTGCAAATCACATTTTTCTCAAACACGGTGCTCTGAAAGATCTCATTTGTATAATTATATACTCATTGGTATTCATAAAACATTTTCAAGGTTATATTATTTTTTATTCATATTATTTTAAATTCAGAACCTAAATTTGGTATCGATCAAAGGGACATTTTATCGAATAACATTTTCCCAGTTATAATTTCCCAGAATTTATTGAAGAATAGATAGTAATATATGAAGGTTCGGGGTTAAAAAGGTCCACCACCGATGTGTCAAAAATCAGTAAAGTTAAGCATTGTTTAACAAAGATATTTGAAAGTAGAGGGAAAAAGATGTATAACCAGCTATAACCTTGATTCTCATGACTTCGCTATCGGGAGATAAACAGAAATCTTTAAAAATCCATAATAAAAGTATTTTTTCCGTTGGTAGTTTTTTTTAGCATTAGTTAAAAATGTAATTGTTTTGTATTACAAATATAAAATTTTCACATTTTTGTATGGTAGTTTTATGTACTTTGTTGAGATAATTAATAATAACTCGTGAGCGGACATAAAATTTATTAATTTTACTATTATACTATTTAGTAGATCTATTTAGGATTAATATCTATAGATTCGATCTATAGAATTAATATATCTATAGATTTCCAGTACAATCGGCACGGTCTGATGAGCTTGCTTAAAATTAAAAAAAAAACAAATAATGTAGAGTATTGCAATTTTATATGAAACTATCAAAACCGTGTTTAAACAATTGATAATTTCTTGCGAGCGGAAATAAATGTTACTAATTGTACTATTTTACTATTTAGTAGACACATTTAGGATTAATATACTAAAATTACAAGTCTGTGTTACAAACGAAACGTTCTGAAGAGCTCATTAGAACCTAAAAATACTAATTCCTTGTAATTATGTATTTATATTTTGTAAAATACCTTTAAAATTAAAATGGCCGTTCCAAGTTACTCCGTTTATAGGGTGAAAAGATCTAGATAACAAATTTTTGAAAGACAGCAAAAAAGCACATTTCTACAATGATGAAGTAAAAGGCAGTTTACTGAACGTAGTCAGATAATTGTTCGTTTGAAATGTGTTATTTGTTGTGATATAATTGGTTTGGTTTTTATAATACTCGTATAATTAATATTTGTTCCAAGTCAAATTGGACCTTTGTGCCTCGCCTTGCTCAACATATTTACTTTAATTCATCGAATGTTACTTGAAACTTTTCAAAAAGCAGGTCGAAGAAGAAATACTTAATTCATTTTCTATCTCTCCTCGCAGAAATTTGAATTTTTTTTTATAAACTCAGTAGTATTATTTACAATTATACACAAAATCCAGAATTCAGAAAGAATCTGAAAAACTTGGAACGTAATCAATAAGTCGAAAGACCAAAAAAAACTTGGATTGGATTGCACTATGTTTTCTATAGAAAGTGTACAAAACTTCCAGACAAAATATAGACAAACTAATGCGATTTATTGTTTTTATAATACATTATTGTATATAGCATTCAAACAACACATCATCCTTATACACTTAAAGTATTAATATTTTTGATTCTCTAGAAATTGTTTAGACCTTACTTAGCAAAACAACGTTTGCCGGGTCAGCTTGTATTTTAATATCTTTTATCCCTTACCTCGTGTGTCCGATTCCCAGATTGCCTTTCAACTTTTTCATAGTTTCATCTGTAAAGATATTGCTAATCATACCCATTCCTTTGTGAATGTTAAAACTTTTGGCACAAGTTCCTTCGCTCGTGACGATTCCTGCCGATTCTTGGCCTCTGTGCTGCAGGGCGACCAGGCCTAGTACTATCACTTGGGCAACATCAACCTGGGGAAGAAAGAAATATAGTAGAAATTATATTTCTAAAATATAAATATAATAGAAATTATATTTCTATTTATTTTTTGTTGGTTTTACATTTACCAACCTGCGTAGGCCAATCGCCACATGCTATTGCTCCAAAAACGCCACATTCGTGGGTTAGGCCACTTTCTACTGCTCCACGACCCTTCCTGGGAAAAGGATAAGGGTTAAATTATATGCAAATGTTGTTTTTCTGGTTGATGGTTTAGACAAAATTTATTAGGTATTATCGTAGAGTAGTACTATTAGTAAAATTATCATGGCAATGCTCTCTTATGCTTGTTCTTGGTATTGAAAATCATGAAAATGTCTATTTGCCGTGCGATCAGGCGTATTTTACATATAAACAAAGCAGCAAAAAAGAATCTCATGATAACTGCATCATCGAAGATTCTCTTACGATTCCATTCTTCCTTGCTTTGTTTGTTTTATTTATTTATTTTATTTATTTATTAACTTCCCGTAGTTATTGTAATGGGCCGAAAATCGAAATTGAAAATTTTTACATTCCTCGAAGTTTTGAAGGTTTCTGAACATTTTATTGGCATGCCTCAGAAAAAATGGATGTGTGTGTGTGTATGTATGTATGGATACAAATTTCCAGTCACGTTCTCGGGCGCACGGATCAAACGATTTGAATGGTTCAAAAAACATTCGATTCCTATCGATTAGGGAGATGTGCTGATTAGTTTTTGGCAAAGGCAGGTCCAGCCGTTTCGGAGATACGGAGCAAAGAGTGCAGAAAATAGAAATCGAGTTTTTGAGACAACGGAGCATCCGATTTGAATGATCTAAAGAACATTCAATTAGTAATGATTGGGAGAAGTGGTTATTAGTTTTTTGCAAGGGTAGGCCCAGCCATTTCGAAAATACGGAGCTAAATATACAAAAACTGGCAGTTTTTGAGAGAACTAAGCGTCCGTTTCAAATGATTCAAAAAACTTTCTGCTTGTTTTAACAAAATAATTGATTTTGGAAAAAAAAAATTGTACCAACTTTTTTTTAAATTTTTTTTTTCAAATTTTTTTTTATTGTATATCGAAAATAATTCAGATTTTATTTTTAATTCCGAATATAGTTCAAATATACTTTAAGCAAATAATTTCAACTCTGCAATTCAGTTTATATAATTCTTACAAATATTAGACAATGCTACAATATTAATAATAATCTAGTTGCAAACATTTAGTATTCCCCGTATATTTCGTTACGGTACGGGAAGTTCCAGCAATTTGCCTTAAGGCACGATGCCATACACCCCACTAGTTTTTTATTTAGTTTAGCAGAAACTAGATAAAATTACTAAATCACTAGTTAAAGTGTTTTATATACTTTAATATAAAATTTTTGAATTAAACGAGTTGCAACCCACTTTTATAAATTGGACCTTACATGGATTCAGGCATTTTTAGACATTTTTTCATAAAATTTTAAAATTTCGTTTTGGGCACTATAATTTTTTATGTTAGCAGAAACTAGATATTATTTATCAAAATACCATATAAACTATTTTATGTACTATGATACTAAATTTTTAAATAAATATTTTATTAGTTACATCTCGCATTTATATATTCTATCCATCATGGTCATTTGGGTCGGGACATTTTTCTGCCTGTCTTTATATAACTGAAAAATTTCGTTCCGGGCACCCTGATATTTTTAACTTAGCATAAACTAAATAAAATTTACAGAAATTTTACATAAACCAAATATTTAAATAAACTTATTGTTAATTGCAACTTGCATTTATATATTGTATCATTGTATCAAAATCATCGCTATTTGGGTCGGGTAATTTTTCTGCATTTCTTTAAATAACTTAAAAATTTCGTTCGGAACATTCTAATTTTTTTATCTTAGCAGAAACTAGAGGAAATTGAATAAAATTCTACATAAACCAAAATATATACTCTGATACTAAGTTTTTAAATAAACCAATTGTTACTTGCAACTCGCATTTATATGTTGTATCAATCATCGCCATTTGCGTCAGGACATTTTTTTGCATTTCTTCAAATAACTTACAAATTTCGTTCGGAGCATTCTAATTTTTTTATCTTAGCAGAAACTAGATGAAATTGACTAAAATTCTACATAAACCAGAATATATACTCTGATACTAAATTTTTAAATAAACCAATTGTTACTTGCAACTCGCATTTATATGTTGTATCAATCATCGTCAGGACATTTTTCTGCATTTCTTCAAATAACTTAAAAATTTCGTTCGGAGCATTCTAATTTTTTTATCTTAGTAAAAACTAGATGAAATTGACTAAAATTCTACATAAACCAAAATATATACTCTGATACTAAATTTTTAAATAAACCAATTGTTACTTGCAACTCGCATTTATATGTTGTATCAATCATCGCCATTTGCGTCAGGACATTTTTCTGCATTTCTTTAAATAACTTAAAAATTTCGTTCGGAGCATTCTAATTTTTTGAGCTTAACAGAAACTAGATGAAATTGACTAAAATTCTACATAAACCAAAATATATACTCTGATACTAAATTTTTAAATAAACCAATTGTTACTTGCAACTCGCATTTATATGTTTTATCAATCATCGTCAGGACATTTTTCTGCATTTCTTCAAATAACTTAAAAATTTCGTTCGGAGCATTCTAATTTTTTTTATCTTAGTAAAAACTAGATGAAATTGACTAAAATTCTACATAAACCAAAATATATACTCTGATACTAAATTTTTAAATAAACCAATTGTTACTTGCAACTCGCATTTATATGTTGTATCAATCATCGCCATTTGCGTCAGGACATTTTTCTGCATTTCTTTAAATAACTTAAAAATTTCGTTCGGAGCATTCTAATTTTTTGAGCTTAGCAGAAACTAGATGAAATTGACTAAAATTCTACATAAACCAAAATATATACTCTGATACTAAATTTTTAAATAAACCAATTGTTACTTGCAACTCGCATTTATATGTTGTATCAATCATCGCTATTTGGGTCAGGACATTTTTTTGCATTTCTTCAAATAACTTAAAAATTTCGTTCGGAACATTCTAATTTTTTTATCTTAGCAGAAACTAGATGAAATTGACTAAAATTCTACATAAACCAGAATATATACTCTGATACCTTTTGTCTGTGACTTCTTTCAGTTCATCTGCTGCAGGCGTTTTCCGACAGCCATCCTTGTCGATGGTAGACTCCATCTACCGGCAGATCTTTTGGATACTGCAGAAAAACAAGGTGAGTTTATTAGATAAGCTAAATAATTATATTCAAAAGTACGGTCTAGATATTTTATCAATTAGATAATATATTAATAGTATAGAGAAATACCACAACTCGATTTTCTTGTCAAATCTTTTATTTCTCAAGTCAAGATTCAGTTTGCTCGTCGGTAGAGTCCTTTTTTTATATTATGTGATATATTTAATTTATTCGTGAATTTAATTTGCATTTCATGTATAGTTCCAGTCAGAAGAATATCTTCTTTTCATATGCAAAGATGCAATTTAAATGGAACTTATTCTTAAATTTTTGGATATAACTCGAAACCTATTTGTCGTATCGTAATGCAATCTTCTAGTAAATTATAAATTTTAAAATTATCTACAATATTGTCCTACGTGATATTTGTGTAGAATTGATATTCGTACGTTAAAACCACGTTTGAAAATAGAAATTTGAATAGCATCAGTATAGGATATTTACGCTCATCAGGCAATCTTATTTTGTACACATTGGGCAATTGGGCATTGGGCTATACTTCTATCTATAGGAATATTGGGACATTTTTTTAAACTTTTGGATATAATTCGAAAACTATTTTTTGTATCTTCGTACAATCTTCTGGTAAATTATAAATTATAAAATTCTCAACAATATTGTCTTATATCATATTTTTATAGAATTGATATTTGTATGTTAAAAACACGTTTGAATGTACACATAGCATTAGAGTAGGGTATTTGTACTCGTCGGGCAGTATATCTATTTATAGGAATAGAGGTACATTTTCCTAGATTTTTGGTTATAACTTTTGAACTATTCTTTATATCTTAATGCAATCAAGTAAATTTTAAGTCACAAAATTATCTACAATATTGTCTTACATCATATTTTTGTAGAATTGATATTTGTACGTTAAAAACACGTTTGAAAGTACGAATTTGAATAGCATTAGTATAGGATATTTATGCTCATCAGGCAATATTGTTTATTCACATCAGACAATACTTCTGTTTATAGGGATAAAGGTATTTTTTCTTAGTTTTTTGGATATAACTCGAAAACTATTTGTCGTATCGTAATGCAATCTTCTAGTAAATTTTAAGTTATAAAATTATCTACAATATTGTCCTATATCATATTTTTGTAGAATTGATATTTGTTTAAAAACACGTTTGAAAATACAAATTTAAATAGCAGTAGAAATTAGGATTTATTCTTAGATTTTTGGCGATAATTTGGAAACTGACTGTTGTTTCTTAATGCGATCTTCTAATAAATTTTAAGTTGCAAAATTTCCTACAATATTGTCTTATATAATACTTTTATAGAATTGATATCATCATTAGTATAGGATATTTATACTCATCGGGCAATACTTCTGTTTATAGGGAAAGTGGTACATTTTCTTAGATTTTTGAATATAACTCGAAAACTATTTGTCGTATCCTAATGCAATCTTCTGGTGAATTTTAAGTCATAAAGCTATCTACAATATTGTCTTATATCATATTATAAAATAACCGTTATATTTAATTATGTGTGCCTTTAAAAATAAAAATAAAAATTAAATACTAACAAAATACTTTTGTGAGTCAAAATTTACTTCACTCGTCAGTACAGTCTCTTCTTATTTTCATTGATTCATTTTGCTCGTTTATAGACAGTCATTGAGAACATACTAATTCCAAAAAAATCAATCACGAACTTTATTAGGTTACTGACACAAAATTAAGATTGGGATACATCTTAACCTTCCCAAGCCTTATCTTGTTGGCCACAAAAAAAAATGAAGATCCATTTCCTATATCAGCTCATGTGTAAGATTAAATTTCATAATTTTTTTTCTTTTTCGAGATTATAAGAATTATTAGTCACCTCGACCTGATAAAAGATACATATTTATTACACATCCTCATTATCGGTAATGAACTTTAGCCCTTTTATAATAATATAAATCTGTGCGTCATCATCGACATCGTCATAATCGAAATATATATATATATATATATATATATATATATGTCGTTATTTTTCCTTATTTATATATATATATATATATATATATATATTGTTGTCAATAATAATATGTTTGACGCAAACATGTTGTTCTCTCTTCTCGGTTGTTATGCACTCGAATAAAATAAAAAAATCATATATATATATATGTATATATATATATATATATATATATATATAAATATGCACTACTAGGTATCACTATCGAATTTCAATGCAAACGGAAGCTTTTACTAAGATAAGGTTTTATAAATATATAATTTCAGATAAATATAGATAATAAAATAAAATAGGCGCCATTCATAAATAAATTCCAGTTAAATAAATTGTTTAACATTTATGCATTAAGTAAATATAAATAAACAATTCAAATGTAAATATTAGTAATAAAAGTTACTGTACACAACAGGCAATCGTCACAAATAAATATAAGAGATATACAAAAGACTAACTAAAACTATTAAAATTCTTTTTGTATTTTTAAACGTGTTTTAACGTACAAATATCAATTGTATAAAATTATGATGTAGGACAATATTGTAGACAATTTTATAACTTAAAATTTACTAGAAGATCGCATGAAGATACAACAAATAGTTTTTGAGATATATCCAAA
This sequence comes from Ctenocephalides felis, assembly GCF_003426905.1. Taxonomy (NCBI): domain Eukaryota; kingdom Metazoa; phylum Arthropoda; class Insecta; order Siphonaptera; family Pulicidae; genus Ctenocephalides; species Ctenocephalides felis. Next base: position 3,795,563 of record NW_020536999.1, on the reverse strand, counting down.
AATCTGAAAAAAATGTATCTGTATCCATATGAACAGAAGTATTGCCTGAGGCGTATTAATATCCTAATGTACTACTATTTAAATTTGTATTTTTAAACGTATTTTTAATGTACAAATATCAGTTTTATAAAATTATGACGTAAGACAATATTTTAGATAATTATATAATTTAAAATTTACTAGAAGATTGTATGAAGGTACGATAAATAGTTTGCAAGTTATATCCAAAAGTCTAAAAAAATGTACCTCTATTCCTATAAAGATGCGTATTAATATTCCAATCTACTGATATTTAAATTTGTATTTTTAAACGTATTTTCAAAGTAAAAATATCAATTATATAAAAATATGATTTAAAACAATATTGTAAATAATTTTATAACCTAAAATTTACTAGAAGATTGTATGAAGTTACAACAAGTAGTTTTTGTGTTATATCCAAAAATCTAAAAAAATGTATCACTATCTTTATATTATCTTTTATTGAAATTAAAAAAAAAAATCTTTATAAACGAACTGCCCGATGGGTATAAAATAGGATTGCCTGATGTGTGTAAATATCCTTGCCTTGACTGATTGCAAGTTTTTTTTATAGAAGACTTTTATTTAATATTTAATTTAGAATTGCCCGAAGTGCACGAATCTTTTATTATATGATTTAAAGAAATTTTATTAAAATTTCTATTTTGTACACATAAATAAAAATTTAAGACTAAATATTATAATTGGTAAGTTAGCAATATTTATTATAATTTAATTTTAGCTAATAAAATTTAAAATTTTCAAAAAATCTTAAGAACTAAATTGCTAAAATAAATTTTCAAAAAAATTTATATTTTTTTTAAATATTTATTGATAAAATTCCAAGCTTTAGATTATTTAAATATATAAAACTAGTTTAGATTAATTGAATACATATTTAAAATAAATTATGACAATCTATTAAGTAGCCATACAGATATGATATTTGTACACATCGGGCAATCCTATTTTGGTAATTCAGATAGACATTTTTATATATTTATTTATATAACTTGTAACCTAATATTGTATCTTAATGCAATCTTCTGGTAAATTATAAATTACCAGATTAAATTCAAATTTCAAAATCAGATTAACATATTAATACTCATCGGGCAATGTTATTTGTTACACATCGGGCAATACTTCGGTTTCTACGAACGGTGAAACATTTTTCTTAGTTTTTAATATTTAATTTGTAAACTATTTGTTATATCTTAATGCAACATTCTGGCGAATTTTAAATCATAAAATTATCTACAATATTGTCTTATATCATATATTCATGAAATCAATATTTGTGCTTGAAAACATCAAATTGAAGTGGCTTAAATTAGTCATTATAATTATCTAAAATTAACCCACAAACGGAATCTAAATCATAAAACAAATAGAACTCATTATTGTTTACCCAATAATACACAAGAATCATGACTAGAATAACATTAATTTCTTAATAAATTACTTTTTTTAACAATTTTATCTATAAATAAAACGATCTTGCAATAATTGTCGTCAACAATATTTTATCTCATTGCATTTACGCAATCGATTGCAAATGCAAACGCATTTTTAAAATTATTATTTATAATTATATTTATGATTATGTCGATCTGATTGCTGTTGTTTATCATCTTCAATTATATAAAAAAAATCTATGCAATAAATAATATTTTGCGAAATATTCCGCTGCGAAAATAAATTGCATCGCAAACGAATTGGAAACATTTTAGTGTTATCTATGCATTTGGGTTAAATAAATAAATATATATGTGCATTTATGATTATAAACAAATAATAGGCGTCTTGTTAATAATTTATATTATAAATCTATACCTTTGTTGTAAGATAAATACTAGAGAACTCCTCAACTAGCTTTACGATCGTTTACATTAATTCTGTATTTTTAAACATATTTTTTCAATACAAATATCGATTATTTTATAATAAAATGTAAGATAGAAACATAGATAATTTTATAACTTAAAATTTACCAGAAGATTGCATTAAGATACAATAACTAGTTTTCAAGTTATATAAATAAATATAAAAAATGTCGCATATTTCTTGCGAACTGAAATAGTATTGCCCGATGTGTACAAATAACCCTAATTTTTGACTAAACGGATTGTAAAGTAGATTGTTCGAAATTATTAAAAAAAATTTAAGCAATTAATATAAAATAAAACTAGTTTCAATTATTTAAATAAATCAAACTTGGAATTTTAGAAATATATTTTTTAAAATTCAAAGAATTTTTTCAAAAAAATTATCTTAAGAGTTCTCATAGTAATAGAAAAATTTTTCAGCAATTTAAAGTTATAATGAAAGTTTCTAACTTTTTCCAGAATACCAATTAAATCTTTAGTCTTAAATTTTTATTTAAGTACCAAAAATAATGATTTTAATACAATTTAAATAACCACTTTATTTATATAATAAAAATATATACCATTTTTTACACATCGGGCAATACCAAATTGAATAGCTCAACATTAATAATTATATTTATAAAAAATCTTTCATTTTGTTAAGCAATCATAAAATTAGGATATTTATACGCATCAGGCAATCCTATTTCATACACATCAGGCAATACTTACGTTTATAGGAAAAATTGGAACATTTTTTTTAGATTTTTGGATATAACTCAAAAACTATTAGTTGTATCTTATTGCAATCTTCTGGTAAATTTCAAATTATAAAATTGTCTACATTATTGTCGTATATTATATTTATGTAGAATCGATATTTGCACTTTAAAAATATGTTTCAAAATACAAATCGAATTTAAATACTTCTACGTTAATATAACAATCTTAGAACAAAGATCTTTAATTAGTAGTTGATTAAAAAAATATACTGCGTATTTCATGATATATATATATATATATATATATATATATATATGTATATATATCAAATTATTAATTTGCATATTATTTATGTAATTCAATATTTTTATCGATAACAAGTCTGCATTGAAAACCTGTTGTGAGAAACTCGATCTAATTATTTTGTTGATGAGAAAATTATCGTTTATTTAGTATTTTTAATCACTGCAGAATTATATAATAATTATATATACACATACCTTAATATTTATATAATAATATTTTGCCATTTAGACAAAACAAATCTTAATAATAATAAATTTGATTTGTTATAGAATTCGGAGGCATTTTTTTACAATTCGTTTAATAACTTGAAAACTCGAGAAGGGACACTAATTTTTAGTTGACTTAGCAGAAACTAGATAAAATTTGCAATATTTTTGTGTTAATAGTTTAATTTGCTTGGGTACAAAATTTTAAATAAAATGAATCCCTTGACTCACCCTTAAGCATTGTGTAAATTTGTAGTATATCGTTTTGGGACACTTTTCTACATTTTGTTAAAAACTTGAAAATTTTGTTCCGGGCATTTTTTTCTAATAAGCAGAATCTAGATAAAATTTACTAAAATTCCATATAAGCTGTTTTTTGTAGTCCTATATTTGAAAGTTTTTAATAAAATGAGTGTAAACTCTCCCTTAATCATTTTGTAAATTTGTTATATGCATAAGTGGATTTGGGACAATTTTTTACATTATGTAATATAACTAAAAAAAAATTTCCGGGGCACTATATTTTAGATAGCTTAGCAGTAACTAGATAAAATTTATTATTATTAGTCCCATAAGAAAATTTTGAAGAAAATGAGTGTGGACTCTCCCGTATGCATTGTATATAGTTTCAGGACACTTTTTTTATATTTTGGTAAATAACTCGAAAATTTCTTCAAGGACATTCTGTTTTAGTTAGCTTAGCAGAAACTAGATGAAATTTACTAACTTTACATATAATTTGTCTTATACGCTTCCATAGGAAAATTTTAAATAAAATTACATTTTTTCATAAACTATATATTTTCAAAGAAACTTAATGCAAAACAAGTTCAGTATTGTTTTAGTTAATAATTATTAAACTGTAATGCATATTATTTCGAATAATATTAAATAAAAATTTTACTTTCTTTCGGAAACGGAGAAAAAATATTAATAATCTATATTTTTGATTATTTGTCAAAGTTCAAAGTACAAAATGTTTGATCTAAATTTACATGTATTTGTTTAGAAAGTTGGAATTCCCTTCTCAACAGTACTATTACTAACAGTACTGTTAATTGTTTTCGAATTGTAGGGCATTATGATGTTAGTAAATAATATTAATAAATTAATTAATTAATAAATTAAATGAAATATTGCTCCGTAAAAGACTTAATCATACTTGGACCACATTTATTTATAACAATTCAAGTGCACATCAAATATTAACAAATTTTTTTAAACAAATTTATGTAAAATTATTTATATTGTGTACTAATATTTTTAAAATTGTAAAAGAAATTTTTGTAATTTATTTTTACTGAATGATGACACACATCAAGAGTCGAAACGTATGAAGCGAAAATTTATTATTTATTATTTAATTCCACGAATTAAGTAATTTATTATTTTTAACTTCCCGAAGGAGTAGTTTAAGTCTTCATCAAAAAATCCGACTCGCTAATTTTATGTTTTCTCGACGTTTCAAGCTATTCTGAATCGAATGAGACCAACATTTGGAAAAAGTATGTGTGTGTGTGTGTATGTGTGCGTGTGTGTGTATGTGTGCGTGTGTGTGTGAACAGATTTTTTGCCGTAAATCGACGTTTTCTCGAAAACGGCTGGACCGATTTCAAAAATTTAAAAGCCATTCGATGTATCTCGATGAGGACTAGCGTTTCTGATGTACAACGATCGGCCAGGCCGTTTCTTTGTAAATTGCAGAAAAGTGAAAAATTTTTCGTCCACATTTTAGCCGTTTATATATTTTTACTGAATGATGACACACATCACGTGTCGAAACGTGAGAAGTTAAAATTAATTTATTATTTTTAATTCGATGAATCGGTTGCTAATTATTTTAAATATATTAGGTTGTCAAATATCTCCCTTCCGCCTTTTTGTATTATAAACCAAGAGCAAAAAAGCGGAAGGGAGATATTTAACAACCTAATATTTCCACGTTAAAAAATATATATTAAATACAAAAAATAATAATATTATTATATATAATATTTATTTTATATTTTATAAATATTTATATTTTTAATTTAATATTATTATAAATAGTATTTATAATTAATATTACTATATTTATAATTTATAATTTTTTATATAAAAATAGGAACACTACACTTATGCAAAAAAATTATTTCATTGATTTAAAATAATACGTTTCGACACCATGATATGTCTCATCATTAGGGTAAATTCTTAAGGCAAAAAAATATACAATGTTATAAAATATTTATATAATTCAAACATATATATATATATATATATATATATAAATTATTTCATTTATCTCACCTCTGAAGTTCCTCCAAGTGTAATATTACAAAACAACCTCTGTGTGTCTTACACTACACGCACACCGGTAACAATTTTTAATTTATTATTTAACCAATTACTAAATTTTATTTCAACGATTAAGTTAAATTATTACAACACTCTTCTTCTGTCAAAATATATTTAGATGGATATATTATTCCATTGACCAAGTGAACGATTGAATAAATATGTTTCGTTAAAAACGAAAACGAAAAGTGATATGACCCAAGCCGGTTTTCTGTGCCCCCGTAGCGCTAGTTGTGTGTGTGTTTTTTTCCTAATAAATTCGACTTGGTAGGAGATTCGAACAAACGTTAGACGGTCGTTTGTGGTAATGATATTAATAGTGGTAATGGTAATGGTAATAGAATGGTCGACGTTTGTAAAAAGAACTTTAGGAAGTTGCTTAAAATTTTGCACTAGTTTCTTACATAGCCCATTGTAACTTAATTAAGTTAAAAATATATCAAAGAATCGTTTTGCCAAACACTATTTCTTATGTCAGACGTATATGACTGACGCAGCTTTATATTAAAACTTTTTTTCCTACCAAATTGCATATGTTAGATATATATGGCTGGCACTATGGATGTGTTACTTTTTGACGTCAGACACATACGACTGTCATGGCGTTTAACGTGTTTGATTTTTTATTTTCTTATATATATTTTTTATGTCACACATATATAACTGACATGGCCCTGAATTAATATTTTTTTAAAAAACTTCCGGATCAATTTGTCAGACATATATAACCGACATGTATCATGATACCTGGAAACTTTCAGATCAATTTGTCAGACATACATGTTTGACACGTATAACAAGTAACTTTTTAAGCGTCAAACACATGCGACTCACCTGGCAATTCTGTGACTGACATGACCCTATATTAAAACTTTTTTTCACGACAAGCTAGGAATTTTTTAGGTGAATTTACATATATGTCTGACATGGCTCATGTAGAACTTTTTTGCGTCAAACACATACGTCATACATGGCAATTATGACTGACAGCCCTATATTAAAACTTTTTTCTTGACATGTCCAGAAACTTTCAGATCAGTTTGTCAGACATACATGTCCTACATGCATTATGAGTAACTTCTTTGCGTCAGACACATACGACTAACATGGCAATTATATGACTGACGTGGTCCTATAAAAAATGTTTTTCTCGACATGCCCAAAAACTTTCAGTTTAATTTGTCAGACATATATGTCCTACATGCATTATGAGTAACTTTTTTGCGTCAGACACATACGACTAACATGGCAATTATATGGCTGACATGGCCCTATGTCAAAACTTTTTTTCACGAAAAGACTTTTAACTTTTAGGACAATTTGTCAGACATTTATGTGCAACATGGCTCATGTAGAACTTTTTAGCGTCAGGCACGTATGACTGACATGGCTATTAATGTGTTAAGTATTTTATTTCACAACTTTCATTTTTTTATATTTATTTTATGACCTTATGGCCCAATATTTAAATTTTTCACGACGAGCCAGAAAATTTTTAGGCCAACTTGTCAGACAAGTCTTACATGGTTTATGAGAACTTTTTAGCGTCAGACACATTTGACTGATATAGTGATTACCGTATTACTATGGTTAGAATAAACGCCTAACACATACACGGTGTATTTTCTTGAAGCGCGGACGATTTATTCAAACTTTAAGTTTTTTTTATAAAAAGACCACTGGTCTACCACAACCCTACTATATTTTAGTAAGCTCAATAACACTAGGAACTCTATTTCCATATTTAAGTTCCATTAAAATCGTTTCAAGAAAAAACGAAAGACGAAAAATAGCATTCTAGATTCTCCTCCCATTGAAGATGTGATTTGGTTGGTTGAAACAAGGTTGAAAATTTTAATACTAAATTTTATCAAAAATTTTGCTAATATAAAATATCTATATCAGATTTTATTTATTACACATTATTAAATAATAAAGACGCGTCTAATACATACACGGAGTATTTTCCTATAGTATTCTGGAGCCTCCCCCTATGAAAAAAATTACACATTCACTGCTAAGCTTTTGTTGCCTGTACTTTTCCTTGTACTAGATGTTTTAAATTTTTCAATATAAATTAAAACCATTTTTGGACATGTTGGCTGGAAATTAAAAAAAAGTACCAAAATAGGATAAAAGTCAACAGCCTCACGCAACATATGCGTGCGCTGCAGTATTTGTGTGAAAAGTTTTATTAACACACTCGTCAAGTCAATACACAAAATTCGTCAATCAGAGTTAAGGTATTTCGCACACTGCAGACTTTTGTCAATAATTGTGAACGACAAAAATCTTTGGTAAACATTCTAAGGTAATTAACTGTCAGATGGAAATTGTCAATTTAATAAAACTTTTATGAAATAATTATATATATATATATATATATATATTTATATATATATTAATATTTTATCCATCGAACGAACGTTTAAAGTTACATACAAGATTCTAATCAAATAAAAAAAGCAAACTTTGTCCAAACTCTTTTCTGTCTGTATGCGATTCTGACAAACAGTCGTACTTCGTCCTCGGAATTGTAACCATTCTGTTCGTCCTATTTGAATAAAACCTTTTGTACTATTTGAAACATCAATATTAAATACATTTTTGGGTGCACACATTTCTACAAATATACGTACATATATATATTATTAAATAGTGCTCAGAAGAGACCTAGTCAGAAATCAAAATGTCTGCAGATTCTAAAGAAGGTTAGTTTTATTGTTATAATTGCATTGTAACTAGATTCTAACTAGATTTTAATTAGATTCTAATCAGATTGTAGTGTGATTCTAATTAGATTGTACGATTTATTGTTAGGTTTGATTGGAATCGTAAATAATTCTAATCAGATTGTATTTTTTGTGGTTAGGTTATGTTTTTTTGGTGAGCACGTGTTCTGTTGTATACAAATTATTTGGTTAGGTGTTTGTTAATGATGAGAGATTTTAATTGGGTTTTATGATTTATTTTGTTGGCATATTATCATTAATATGAGTGATGCATTTGGCAAGTTTGTGCAAAATTGAATTATCTATGATGTTATCCTTTATCATATTGCCCTACAGCAACTTAGTTTACCCTAAAATCGCGTTTGAATATTAATTCGGTATTATTAGTAAATAAACTGGCGCGCGAATGATGCATGTACAAGATTGAATTTGTTTAAAATTTAATATTATATAATATTTTTAATTATCAACGACGCGAGGTTTTAAAGAAATATATCGAATGCCTTTTAAACTTCTGAAATTGGTGCAGCTGCTTTTGAGAAAACGTCTAGAAAATGTCAAACTAAAAAATCCAAAAATCATATTTGAAGTCAAAAAAATTAAATGGGCTCGATTGAGTGAAATTAATTTGAATTTTAAATTTCTCATGAAGTTTTGATCACATCTTAAGTGATTTACAAAGTCTGATCTTTACTGATATCATCCTATTCCTCATTCTTCTTATTTTCTTTAATTCAGATATTCGAATTTTGTAAATACTATTTTTCTTTATTTTTATTCAATTTCTGCTTAACAAATACAATTTTATTAACTTCCCGAAGGTGAAGTTTATGTTTTCATAAAAAAATCTTGTTTTTTCGACGTTTCAAGCCATTCTGAATCGAATGAGACCAAATTTGGAGAAAGTATGTGTGTGTGTGTGAACAGATTTTTTGCCGTAAATCGACGTTTTCTCCAAAACGACTGGACCGATTTCAAAAATTTAAAAACCATTTGATGTGTCTCAATGAGGACTGTCGTTTGTCAGTTTTGTGCAACGATCGGCCAAGCCGTTTCTTTGTAATTTGCAAAAAAGTGTTAAACTTTTCGTCCACATTTAAGCTCATACTACCAAATCGATTTTAAAAAAATCAAAAACTGTTCGAAAGATATTAGTTAGGAATGATACTGATTAGTTTTAGGTGAAAATCTACCGAGCCGTTTTCGTGTAATTAACTGTTGAAAAAAAATTTAAGCCGATTTTTATGGAACTTTTTTTGCGATATATATCCTGGTCTTATAGAACTTACTGAAAAACTACGACTTTACGACAAGTAGTTTGATTCTAAAAATTCATCATTCAAGTTTGGGAAAATGAGTAGTTTTTTTGATGTTTGTTAAAACTAAAATTAGACGATTTACTTGGTATAACGATAGTGTAATGAATCCACACGGTATACTTTTAATCACTCATAAATTAATTTATTTTCATTGATTAAATCAATTATTTATACATATCGGGAAGTTCATGTAACTTGCCTCAAGGCAAAATACCAATACCAACTAGTTTTTTTTTTAATTTTCATGTTTGTATTAATTTTAAGTTGATAGTACATAAACTATTTCAAATTGTTAACTCAATGCATATATTTCGCGAACGAAAAATCGATGCATTTGAAATAAAATATGTTCATTCTAACAATAAGTCCGCTTAATTCGTTTTGCTTATACATATTTCATTCAAACATATGTAAACAACGTCGTCTAATCTAATACGTTTTCTCATTCGATAAGGAACAAATAATGAAAATTCTAGTTTTCATAATATTCATTCATAGACTTTTTTGTTGAATGATTATTTTTATTCTTCGAATATTTCATTACGGTACGGAAAGTTGCAGCAATTTGCCTAAATCCAAAATGCCACTTACAACTATAGTTTATTTCAAAACACATCATTCTTTTCCCCGTATCAATTTCCTGTATCATTTATCTTTTTCCTTACAGTCGGTGGTTACAAGTTGGGCCCCGTGATAATCGAGGGCAAAACTAAGAAGGTCTTCGATTTGGCACCAGCCCATAACGACTTGTGTCTCCTGCTCAATAAAGATCGAATCACCGCAGGAGATGGTGTCAAGGCTCACGATCTGGTCGGAAAGGCCGCCATCAGTAACCAGACTACTGCCAAGGTGTTCTCTATTCTCAACAGTGCAGGTAATAATGATTTTTAACTTCCCGTAGGGTAAGTTATTGTAATGGGCCGAAAATCGGAATTGAAAATTTTTACATTTCTCGACGTTTTGAAGGTTTCTGAACGTTTTGGCATACCTCAGAAAAAATGGATGTGTGTGTGTGTGTATGTGTGTGTGTGTGTATGTATGTGTGGATACAAATTTCCAGTCACGTTTTAGGGCGCACGGATCAACCGATTTGAATGGTTCAAAAAACATCCGATTCCTATTGATAGGGAAAAGAGCTGATTAGTTTTTGGCAAAGGCAGGTCCAGCCGTTTCGGAGATACGGAGCAAAGAGTGCGGAAAATAGAAATCGAATTTTTGAGAGAACGGAGCATCCGATTTGAATGATCTAAAAAACATTCAATTAGTAATGATTGTGAGAAGGGTTATTAGTTTTTGGCAAAGGCAGGCCCAGCCATTTCGGAGATACGGAGCTAAATATGTAAAAAATGGCAGTTTTTGAGAGAACTAAGCGTCCGATTTGAATGATTCAAAAAACTTTCTGCTTGTCTTAACAAAATAATTGATTTTGGAAAAAAAAATTTTTGTTCGATTTTTTTTTTTTTTTTTTTTTTAGTTTTTTGTTCAAACAAATAATTTCAACTTTGCAATTCAGTTTATATAATTCTTATAAATATTAGACAATGTTACAATATTTATAATAATCTATTTGAAAACATTCAGTATTCCTCGAACATTTCGTTACGGTACGGGAAGTTCCAGCTATTTGCCTTAAGGCACGATGCCACCCACCCCACTAGTTTTTTATTATTATTATCTCTTTTTATTTACAACTGTCCAGTAAAGGACATTCAATAAATTTCATGAATTTACAATAGTCAGCCGAAAAGGGACATTGTATACTACAAGGGCATGTTGGAAAAAACAGCTCAGTAGTTGTTTTTTCATTCGATATAAAATTCACAATATTTTATTGATAATTATACAATTTTAACTATTTACTTATTGAATATATAAGATTAGAAGTAGAATTTTTTTGTTGTATTCTAGATTTTTATATTTCAATTTGCTCGTCATTAGAGTCCTTTTGATCCTTGTAGATTGATATTTGATTGGCTCATCAGTAGAGTCTTCGTAGATATTCTAGATTAATATTAAAAAGCATATGAATTATCTTGTGGCCAAGGATAACGACAAAAAAAAGAGTGCGCGTAAGGTTTACACGCGATTGAAGTAAAACTTTTTTGCGACTGTACGAGATGGCATTTAAGTGAAAATGTATACACCGTGTAACAATTTTGAATAATGTTTATTAGTAATATTGTAACACTCGCGAGGCACACATTTATCAGTGTCAACCTTTATACTCATTTATATAATAACTAGATGACCCGACAGACGTTGTCCTGCACCCACGTCTACAATTTTTTAATATAATAACTAATATTTACCGTTTACCTAAAAATAATAATTATTGGTTTTTAAATTACTCTTACGCCAAAATGCATATACATTTATAATATGAGCGATGTTAAATGTAGAACTGCTTTAAATAAAATGATTAGTCTCATTTCTCGCACTATATTGGAAATTGAAGTCTTCTAAACGGTATAACATAACCATAACCATAACATAACACTGGTACTTAATGTTGGACTAAATTAATTTATTTTTTATTATTTAAGATATCCAAAATTGCATCTGAAACTTCTCTTATTCGATATCGTAAGGGCCGAATTTTATGTATTCATCTTTACTTTCCCGGCCCCGATTAATACTTAATTTCATATTTTAAGTGAATTAATTTGTCATTTCCTGTTCATATGTGTATCATTCAATCTGCCATACATATACTATATTTCATATTATTTTAATTTCTGGCACATCTCAACTGCTTTTTGACAATAATAATTTAGACATTACATTTTTCTTATTCACAATCATAAATTTATTATGCAAATTCTAATATTGTCTAGGTTCACAAATAAATTGAAATTTTTGGCAGAAGATAGTTTTCATTTGTTTTCAATGCAAACAATGACATGTCATTTTTTACAATTTTTTCCATTTATTTCTACAATATTGTACATACATCCCAGTAATGTATGATCACATACATCCTAGAAAATTTCCTTAACAAACTTCAGAAAGATTTATCAAAATCCGCATAATAATTTAGAACGAGTATATAGTGATTGCTTGTAATTTAATATGAACTTTATATAATAGCAACAAAGCTCAAATTGATTACACGTTTTAGTTAGAAAACGTTTGTATGAGAAAGACAAAAGGGCTGTTTTTAGGGTTTCCCCGGCAATTATTCAACTTTTCTCGTCATAATAACCATCCTTGAACTTCAACGAACATTTTAAAAAAAGAATTGTCCAAATTGGTCTAGGCGTTGTTGAGTTATGCGCTTACTAACGCATTTTGCGATTCATTTTTATATATAGAAGTTTTATTAGTTTGCTGGTCAGTAGAGTCCTTTTCACATGAATCTATTATTTCTTTGCAGGTTTGAAAACTGCCTTCGTGAAACAGGCATCAGACACTGCTTTTATTGCAAGAAAATGTGCCATGGTGCCTATTGAATGGGTCACGAGAAGGCTGGCTACTGGATCTTTCCTGAAACGACATCCTGGTGTCACGGAAGGCACCAGGTTCTGTCCTGTGAAACAGGTAAGGATATTGATAATGAAAATGTTTGCATATTTTTACGTTTCAAAGGTTTCTGAACATTTTGGTATACATTAGAAACTTGTGCATGGCATTGTGCCTTAAGGCAAATTGCTGGTACTTCCCGTATCAAAATTAGAAGTTTTTAAAAAATATTAACATTTTTGAAATAAATTTACTTTGAAAATATTAGATTTTTGAGAAACTATAAATTTTTGAAAAAAAATGACTTTTTGGAAAAAAGACTTCTTGAAAAAAAAAAGTTTTATTATTTTGATATATTGTGGAAATTTTGACTTTTTTCAAATCGTACTGCTTTAGCTACCTGGAGACGAAATATCGAAGATTCAATTTTTTTATAGAACTTTGAAAAAATTGATTTTTGAGATTTTTAAAGTATTTGAAAAATATTAACGCTTTTGAAAAATTTTAATTTTTTTATACTTTGAAATATTTAGGAAATTTTTTAACTTTTTTTCAAAGCAATCTCGATACGTTAGCTACGTACAAACGAAAATATGGAAGCGCGTGAGCGCCGCGTCGCAGAATAACGGATAAACATTGGTACGGAACCCATTGAAATACAAAAACTAGTGGGGCGCATGGCATCGTGCCTGAAGGATTTTTTGAGAAAATATAAATTTTTGAAAAAAATAACTTTTTTTTGAAAAAATGAAAAAACATTTTTGAAGAAAAATTTATTTTGAAATATTTTGGAAATTCTGAACTTTTTTTCAAAGCAATCGTATAGAATAGAGACGAAATGTCAAAGCGCGTAAGCGCCGCGTCGGCATCTAACGGATAAACGTTGGTACGGAACCCATAGGAATGTAAACAAAATTTATACTTATTATTAAAATAAATATAAAATATGTGATAATTTGATGAACATATGTCTAATGGCATTTTTTCTTTCATTTTTTTATTGGATTTCCGAAACCGCTAGACTTGCCTTTCCAAAAATTTCATCAGTTTTTCACTTCAGTAGAAATAAAATGTTTTTTGAATCATTCAAATCGGACACTCTGTTCTTTCAAAAATTGAATTACCATTTTTGGCACTTTTTGTCGCGTATCTCCGAAACAGCTAGACCTAGACCTATATATAAACCGCGTAACCCAGAATTCAACGGTAAAAAATAAATTGTAACCATTATAAAGAAATTGTCTCATGTAGTTTGAAAATTATGTATCACAATATGTATCAAGTTTAAGGTCGATTTTGATGAATGAAAATAATTTCACAACATTATTATATTAGACCAAAATTAGGATAAAGTAATTATCCAAAAATTATTTTAATATATTGTGTATCTAAGTTTGCTAGATAATTATCTATAATTAAAAAAGGATATAAGTGCGCCCACTAACCATATTTATTAGAACTCACAATATGTATCAAGTTTAAGATCGATTTTGGTGAATGAAAATTAATTTCACAACACTATTATATTAGACCAAAATTAAGATAAAGTAATTATCCAAAATTTCTTCTAATATATTGTGTATCTAAGTTTGCTAGATAATTATCTATAATTAAAAAAGTATATAAGTGCCCCACAAACCATATTTGTTAGAACTTACAATATGTATCGAGTTTAAGATCGATTTTGATGAATGAAAATTAATTTTACAACACTATTTTGTTAGACCAATTTCAAGATAAAGTAATTACCTAAAAATTCTTCTAATATATTGTGTATCTAAGTTTTCTAGATAATTATCTATAATAAAAAAATTATATAAGTGCGCCCACAAACCATATTTATAAGATCTCACAATATGTATCAAGTTTATGATCGATTTTGATGAATGAAAATTAATTTCACAACAGTATTGTATTAGATCAAAATTAAGATAAAGTAATTATCCAAAAATTCTTCTAATATATTGGGTATCTAAGTTTTCTAGATAATTATCTATAATAAAAAAATTATATAAGTGCGCCCACAAACCATATTTATAAGATCTCACAATATGTATCAAGTTCAAGATCGATTTTGATGAATTAAATTAATTTTACACTCTATTACAATATTACAAACTTTTGTCGACGATTATGGGAGCCCGGATCAACCGATTAGAATGATTCAAAAAACATTCGGTTTCTATTGATGGGGAGACGTGCTGATTAGTTTTTGTTCAAGGCAGGTCCAGTTGTTTTGGAGATACGGAGCAAAATGAGCAAAAAATGACAATTTAGTTTTTGAGAAAACAGAGCAAGCATCTGATTAGAATGATTCAAAAACCATTACTTTTATTGATGAAATCACAAATTGGTTGCATTTTTGAGAAGACATTTCCAGCAGTTTTGGAGATGCAAAAAAAACTATATACTAGTTGTGTATGGCATTGTGCTTCAAGGCAAGTTGCTGAAAATTTCCGTGCCAAAAATTATTATTTTTTTAAAAAAGATTAAACTTTTTTTTCAACTTTGACCTTTTTGAAAAAAATATATATTTTATATATTTTGGAAGTTTTTAACTTTTTTTAAAGCAATCCCGCTGCTTTAGCTGCATAGAGACGAAATATCGAAACGGCTGGACCTGCCTTGTTAAAAAACAATAGGAATCGAATGTGTTTTGAATCATTCAAATCGGTTAAACCGTGTTTTGGAAAACGTAGACGAATATTTGTATCCGAACAAACACATACACATATACTTTCAATGTATGTCAAAATGTTCAGAAACTGCTGAAACGTAAAGATATGCAAACATTTTCATTTTTGATTTTTTTGCGATTACTATAACTTATCCTTCGGGAAGTTAAAAAAAGTTGATTAATTTTGACATTTTGTTATAGATTTTTTTTGTCGTTTTCAGGAAACCTTTTTCAAAGATGATGCCAACCACGATCCCCAATGGTCGGAGGAGCAAATAGTCGCTGCCAAATTCAAATTGAATGGATTACTCATAGGTAAGTCTAGTAATATAATTTTGTTTAGAAAGAAACGGTTCGGCTGATCGTCCTTGACGCTAGTCTTTAATCTAGTAACATAAAATTCATCATCCTATCGCAACTGACATTTTTGAATTGATAAAAACGTGTTATCTAATCTCATCTCGTAAATTAATGGCATTTCTTATTAATATATTTAATTTACCGGGGTCACGAGTTCAAATCCGTTCAAAATATCATTGTGAAATGTTGTAACGAGATGTCATGTGGTTCTCGTTGATACGTGTTAATATAATCGTATCTATTTTTTTTATTGATAATTAGTAATAATAATATATTGTTTTACAGGTCAAGATGAAGTCGACATCATGCGAGAGACCACCATCCTGGTTTTTGAAATTTTGGAAAAGGCGTGGGCTCTCCGAAATTGTGCATTGATCGATATGAAAATTGAATTTGGCGTTGACGTAGATGGTAAGATAACGCAATAATAAACTAGTTGGTATTGGTATTTTGCCAAATTAATTTATGAGTGATTAAAAGTATTCCGAGTGGATTTATTACACATTATTGAAAACGAACGAACACGTTAAATCGGAGTATTTTCAAAAGGAAATTTTGAAAAATCAACTATTTTTATAATTGAACCAGTTTTCGTAGAACTTTAATGGTTTAATATGTTGATTAAGACCATTAATCTATGGTTATACCAAGTAAATCATTTTCTCAAACTTTGATTAATTTTTAAAATAAAACTACTTGTCGTAAGGCCGTAATATTTCAGTAAGTTCTATAAGACCATGATATATATCGCCAAAAAGAGTTCCATAAAAATCGGCCTAAATTTTTTTTTCAACAGTTAATTACAAGAAAACTCGGTAGATTTTCACCTAAAACTAATCAGTATCATTCCCAACTAATATCTTTCGAACAGTTTTTTTTAAATCGATTCGGTAGTATGAGCCTAAATGTGGTCGAAAAGTTTAAGACTTTTTTCCAAATTTCAAAGAAACGGCTCTGCCGATCGTCGCACGAAACAGAGAAACAATAATCGTCATCGTGATAAATTAAATGGCTTTTAAATTGCTAAAATCGGTTCAGGCGTTTTTGAGCAAACGTCGATGAAAGGTCTAATTTTGACAAATGCCAAAAAACGATACTAATTTTTGCAAACTTTGACGAATTTTAAAAGTTAAACAAGTTGTCGTAGGGCCGTAATATTTTAGTATGATCTAGAAGACTATGGTATCTTATAAAAAAATAATTATAAAAATCGTCGAGTACATGCTCTAAACAGTCCTACAAATTGATTGAATTATATAAATTAATCATATAATTTGGCCCAATTATACAATTTAAGGACATAATTACAGAGTTCATAAATGTGTTTGAGAGATATTAATTGAAAATCGCAATATTTAGATTTAATTGAAAACGGTAACTTCATTTTCGATATAAACAGTTGACTAATTTTTGGCATCTAAATATCTAAGTCTCAATTTCGGCTGATTAAGTGAACTATAAAACATTTCGGTAAGTTCATGCAACCTGCCTCAAGCCTGAATGCCACTTACACCTAATTCTTTGAAATAGATAATTTTTTTATATAGCACTAAGTGCTACTATACTAGTTTTTAAACAAACGATTTTGAAGAAATTAAAAAAAGAGCATGTGCACAGTCTAAGTTACAACCTGTACAAATATATCTGCAAGTTCGTTTAGAATGTGACTTTACAGAAGCACTTTTTTTTAATTTTGTGAAATAATTGTAAAAAAAAGCCGGTCTAGGCACAGTCCCAACCTATCACACAGTATCAACCTAGTGCAAATATATTTGCAAGGACGTTTAGATTGTGACTTTCAGTTTATCTTGATGATCAAGACTCCACAGTAATATCTAATAAGTTAAATATAAAACCGGCGTCCCACAAGGCTCTATTCCTGATCCCTTTTTATTCTTAATTTATATTAATGATTTGCCAAATTGCACCGATCTTTGCAAATTTATTGTTTTTGCCAACGATACAAGTTTTAAACTATTTAATCAATGATTGCAGTTTCTAATTGGTTCAACTCTAATAACCTTTTACTTAATAGCGTTAAAACTAAAATAATGTCGTTTCGAACAGTCAATAGGTGTTAATAACGAAATCAATTCTCTAATTATTAATGATGTCCTCTTCAAATTTTCTGCCGTTTCTAAATTCCTAGGAAATCAAATTCAAAAAAATTTAAATTGGGATAATCATATTTATTCGTCATTAATACCTAAACTTTCCAGAACTTGTTTCATGTTAAGAGTGCTTAAATCTAAAATTAGTTTAAATTGTCTTCTTTCTATCTATTACTCCAACTTCTACTCGCATTTGGTCTACGGCATTCAATTTTGGGTTTTTTCAGCATCCTTAAAACATGTTTTCAAGCTTCAGAAAAAGAACATTAAGAATCATGTTCTCTCTTAACTCGATGACAAGTTGTAGAAATATTTTTCAGAAGTATAACATTCTTACCGTTCCTAACATATTCCTACTTATTACACTTCTCTTTATCAAAAATAATCCCCAGTACTTTAATTTATCTTCCATGTCTAATTCCCACAATGTCACAAGGAATAGAACTATCAAAGGATCGATTTTTAAGCTTAATATTACTTTTAATTCAATTCATGGTTTTGGTATTCAACTATTCAGTCAATCATACATTCCACAACGTTTTGATTAATTTACTAAAAGCCAACAGTTTTTATGACATTTTTGAATATCTTAATTTTGAGTTCAAGAAATACAGTGGTACCATCCCCTTCATATTATAAATATCTATTTGTTACTGATTATATGTGACATCTTACAAATACAGCAATTTTTGACGATAACTGAGTATTACTTAGCTGTGAAATATTTTTCCTCATCGAGTTGCATCGAATGGCTTTTAAATTTTTGAAATTGGTGCAGCCGTTTCTTAGAAATCGTTGATTTACGGCAAAAAATCTGTTTACGCACACACACACACACACATAATTTCGGTCGAAATTTGGTCTCATTCGATTCAGAATGGCTTGAAACGTCGAGAAAACATAAAATTAGCAAATCGGATTTTTCGATAGAAACATAAACTTCTCTTTCGAAAGTTAAAAAATAGGATACATCGTGACTTTGTATTTTCATATCTATCCTTTACCCTCAGGTCAACTCCTGGTAGCCGACGTCATCGACTCGGACAGTTGGCGCCTTTGGCCAGCAGGCGACAAACGCCTCATGGTCGACAAACAAGTCTACAGAAATCTGACGCAGGTCACCCAGAGCGATCTGGACACTGTCAAGCACAATTTCGAATGGGTCAGAGATCAGCTCGATCATCTGGTGCCTAAGAACGATGCTCTGGTCGTCATCCTGATGGGAAGTCCTTCGGATAAGGAACACTGCGAGAAGATCGCTAAGCAGTGCAGGGACTTTGGGTTGCTGGTTGAGGTAAAGGACATATGTGCCCATAATTATGAAAGTGGTCTAAGTCATATATTTCTTGTTTCGAGATATTCAATGATTTGCATTTGAATGAATTAAAAAATATTTTTACACGATGCGACATTTTAATTTTCAATTTTATTAGTCTTAATTAATGGAAATTTATTATGAATATGAAATTTTGTGTGTGATAATATTGTTTTTAAAGTTTGAATTGACTTAGACCATTTTCAAAATTATCTGAATGTCCTATAAATGACTCAAAGCAATAAAGAACTTTGAGTTTTATTTGAAACAATAATTTTATTGAAATACTTCGTGAGCATTTATTAATTATTTTTAAACGGTCATCCATTTTTATCATTATTTCGAGTATTTTAGATTCTTAAAATGTTCCTGAAAAACTGGAGGGATGTACGGTAGTAAACTCATAATATCTTCATGTTTTTCTTCCGATACTGGTCTAATGCTGGTGTATAATGGAAGTAATTTAATCTTTCCGTATATTTTTGGTCTTTCTCTTTTAGGTGAAAAATCCAAAACGTGAAGTGTAGAATCATCTAAAGAAGTTTTATAAAACATAAAATTTTTTATAAGGTTCATTTTTCAAGAATCTCATCCATAGAATTTGTAGCCAAGAGACAGATTCGCCCGCGGTATTTTTTACTATTCTTGTTATTGTATCTTCTAATGATTTCGTTGAAATAAAATCCGGCTGCGACATTCGCTTTATCGAAAATGTATTGCTTCATCTGCACTTTTCTATCAATTCATAATAATGCTCAGGGATGTATAAGTAATTTGCTTTTTTTATTTTGATTTCTATCAACCCAAAATCACGATCATTCGGTAGAAAGGAATGACCTGACACCAAAAATTTTTGACTTAGAGACCACTTTCCTAATTAACACTAAATGAATTCCATATAATGTTGAAATTACAACCACTATCTAATGGTTCATTTTTGACAATTTCGTAAAAATTACATTGAATACATTTAGTTTAAACTAATGTGGTATGAAATAACTGATAAACTCATTTTTTTTTTAATTTTGATTTAGACCACTTTCATAATTATGGGCACATATGATGGTAATTGAAATATTTTTGAAAATTTAGATTTAAATCTGGTTGAAGTTCTAAAACTCACTTACTTACTTTAAACAAATATTTTCTACTTTGCAATTCAGTTTATATATAATTCTTATAAATATTAGACAATGTTACATTATTTATTTATAATAATTATTTGAAAACATTTAATATTGCTCGAGCATTTCGTTACGGTACGGGAAGTTCCAGCAATTTGCCATAAGGCACGATGCCATACACCAGTAAGTAGTTATTATTTGTATTTTTAATTGTAGGTTCGAGTGACGTCAGCGCACAAGGGCACCAAGGAAACTTTGCAGATTTTGAGAAACTACGAAGGAGTTGCTAGCAAATTAGTTTTCATTGCTGTAGCTGGCAGGTGAATAAAAAATTATACAATTTTGGATTCAATTTTTAGTCGCCGATTTCGGGCGCACGGATCAACCGATTTGAATTATTTTGACAAAATGTCCAAGCTTTGACAAAATGTCCAAGCTTTTTTCATGAAATTCCCAAGTTTTTTTCACGAAATTTCCAAGTAAGTTTTTAAAAAAAATCCAAGTAAGTTTTCAAAAAACAATTCCAAGTAAGTTTTCAAAAAAAATCCAAGTAAGTTTTCAAAAAAAAATCCAAGTAAGTTTTCAAAAAAAAATCCAAGTAAGTTTTCAAAAAAAAATCCAAGTAAGTTTTCAAAAAAAAAAAATCCAATCAAGTTTTCAAAAAAAAATCCATGTAAGTTTTGAAAAAAAAAATCCAAGTTTTCACAAAATATCACTATTTTTAACTTCCCGTAGGGTAAGTTATTGTAATGGGCCGAAAATCGAAATTCAAATTTTTTACATTTCTCGACGTTTTGAAGGTTTCTGAACGTTTTGGCATACCTCAGAAAAAATGGATATGTGTGTGTGTGTATTTGTATGTATGAATACAAATTTCCAGTCACGTTTTCGGACGCACAGATCAACCGATTTGAATGATTCAAAAAACATTCGATTTCTATTGATAGGGAAAAGAGCTGATTAGTTTTTGGCGAAGGCAGGTCCAGCCGTTCCGGAGATACGGAGCAAAGAGTGCAGAAAATAGAAATCGACTTTTTGAGAGAACGGAGTATCCGATTTGAATGATCTAAACAACATTCAATTAGTAATGATTGGGAGAAGTGTTTATTAGTTTTTGGCAAAGGCAGGCCCGGCCATTTCGAAGATACGGAGCTAAATATGTAAAAAATGGCAGTTTTTGAGAGAACTAAGCGTCCGATTTAAATGATTCAAAGAACTTTCTGCTTGTCTTAACAAAATAATTAATTTTGGGAAAAAATTGTATATATTTTTTTTTTCTTAGTTTTTTTTTGTATATCGAAAATAATTCAGATTTTATTTTTAATTCTGACTATAGTTCTAATATACTTTAAACAAATAATTTCAACTTTGCAATTCAGTTTATATAATTCTTATAAATATCAGACAATGTTACAATATTTCTAATAATCTATTTGAAAACATTTAATATTCCTCAAACATATTTCGTTACGGTACGGGAAGTTCCAGCAATTTGCCTTAAGGCACGATGCCATACACCCCACTAGTCCTATTTTTTTTCAATATTCAAGTTCCTTAAATACTTTCAAAATTTTTAAAAATGTTTAAAAATATTCAAAATTTTCAAAAAAATTTTTTTTCTTTTTTGAGATCAAATTCACTTTACGGTACGGAAAGTTCCAGCAATTTGCCTTAAGACATGATGCCATTAAGATGCCACTAGTTTCCACTATTATTCGGAAAGATAATAAAAGAAATTTGAGAAAATATTTAGTCGTTTTTTTTATAGCATTTTCACAAAAAAGTGCTTTATTGGATTCTACAGATGCTCTTTACCCTTATAAATAAAATATGCGCAAAGTCTCACGAAAGTTATTTCAAAATTTGTCCTATTTGAAGATGGAAGTATTTTCCAAAAAATTCGTAGACTGTATGTCTTGCAGAACTTGTTTAATAAATTAAACACTATTTTAATTCAATTCAATTTATTTTCCGAATAATTGTAGCGGAGTACGGAAATCACAATGATATCGATTCACTGATAAAAGTTACTATCGACCTGAACAGTTAGAATCCCAAAATCTATCTATTGAATGCTAGTTACTGCTGCTACTGATAATAATACTGCAGCAGCAGTGTTGCCTAGTGTGAACAAAAGTAATGGTGTTACCATATACAATTCTTTCCAGAAGATTACTTATCAGCCATTTACAGTTCAAAAATTAAAAAAAAAGCATTTTTTATTCTACTAAAACATTAAAAAAATGAAACAGTTGCACCAATAATAGCAAATCTTCAACGTACTTTTATTTTTAACATTATCTTTTTTTCCCAGATCCAATGGTCTCGGTCCAGTCCTCTCCGGCAACACCAGCTACCCAGTAATAAACTGTCCACCAGTAACATCTGCCAACTCGAGCCAAGACGTCTGGTCCAGTTTGAATCTTCCTTCGGGTTTGGGATGTGCCACGGTTTTGTATCCAGAAGCAGCGGCTCTTCATGCAGCTTCGATCATCGGACTGGACAATTACTTGGTCTGGTCGAGGTTGAGAGTGAAACAATTGTACAATTATGTTTCGTTGAAATTGGCTGACAAGGCTTTTAGGAATATTAAGGTCTGCTGAAGTGGAACATACAGATACAGATAGGTGCTTAAGTAATAATAATAATTTGGTTATACTCATTAAAATTGATTGAAATTGATTGATGAGTAATGATTGTTAATTGTTATGTTGATAATACATTCCAAAGATTTTGATAAATTATTTTTTTTATTAACTTCCCCTAGGGTAAGTTATAGTAATCGCAAAAAAAATTGAAAATGAAAATTTTTATATATCTTTACGTATCAGAGGTTTCTGAATATTTTGGCATACCTTAAAAAACATTGATGTGTGTGTGCGATTTGAATAACTCAAAAAACATTCTATTAATAAGGAGATGTGCTGATTCGTTTTTATCAAAGGCAGGTCCAGCCATTTCGGAGATACGGAGCAAAAAGTGCCAAAAACGGTAACTCAGTTTTTAAGACAACGTAGCGTCCGATTTGAATGATTCAAAAAACATTTCATTTTAATTGACGAAATGAAGAACTGTATAAAGTTTTG
The DNA here is from genome assembly GCF_003426905.1 of Ctenocephalides felis. Taxonomy (NCBI): domain Eukaryota; kingdom Metazoa; phylum Arthropoda; class Insecta; order Siphonaptera; family Pulicidae; genus Ctenocephalides; species Ctenocephalides felis. The sequence continues at coordinate 3,771,916 of NW_020536999.1, read as the reverse complement.
ACAAGGCAGTTCTAACAGTTTGGAGATCCAATAAAAAAGTGAAAATGAATGCCATTTGTAAGTCTAAAATTTTCATTAGACATATGCACATCCAATTATCAGATTTTTTTAGAGATTTTGATAATAAGTAAAATTTGTTTACATTCTTATGGGTCCGCACCAATGTTTATTAGTTAGACTGCGACGCGGCGCTTACGCGCTCCGATTTTTCAGCAGCTCTACGTAGCTAACGCAGTGCGATTGTTTTGGAAAAAAGTTTTTGAAAAATTCCCGGCCGGATTTTTGGATTTTTATTTTTTCTGAAATTAATCACGTGACCAATTTTCAAGGATTTTTGATTTTCTTCCCTCTCCTCCCCCTCCCTCCTACCTCCCCCTCCCCCACAAACATCGCGTGTATTTTTAGTTACGAGAAAAAATTGTACATTTTTTTATTTTTTCTAAAATTAATCACGTGACCGATTTTTTTAAGGATTTTTGGATTTTCCTCCCCTCCTCCCACTTTTATTTTTAGTTACGAGAAAAAATTATACTTTTTTTATTCTAAAATTAATCACGTGACCGATTTTCAAGGATTTTTGGATTTTCTTCCCTCCCCCCCAACAAACATCGCATGTATTTTAGTTACGGAAAAAAATTTTTTCTGAAATAAATCACGTGACCGATTTTTTTTAAGGATTTTTGGATTTTCCTCCCCCCCCCCCAACAAAGATCGCATGTATTTTTAGTTACGGAAAAAAATTGTACTTTTTTCTATGTTTTTCTGAAATTAATCACGTGACCGATTTTTTAAGGATTTTTGGATTTTTCTCCCCCTCCTGCAACAAACATCGCGTGTATTTTTAGTTACGAGAAAAAATTTGTACATTTTTTTACTTTTCTGAAATTAATCACGTGACCGATTTTTTTAAAGATTTTTGGATATCTTTCCCCCCCCCCCCCCCCATCAAGCATCAAGTGTATTTTTAGTTACGAGAAAAAATCGTACATTTTTTTATTTTTTCTGAAATTAATCACGTGACCGATTTTTAATGATTTTTGGATTTCCCTCTCCCTCCCACATCAAACATCAAGTGTATTTTCAGTAACGTGAAAAATTGTACATTTTTTTTTTTTCTGAAATTAATCACGTGACCGATTTTTAAGGATTTTTGGATATACCTCCCCCTCCCCTCCCTCATCAAACATCAACTGTATTTTTTGTGACAAGAAAAAATTGTAAAATTTTTAATTTTTTCTGAAAATGTTTGGATTTTTTAAAAAAAATCAGGTAAAAAATAAATGCATTTGATATTTACTATATCCCATCCCTCCCCCACGTGATTTTTTGCCAAAGCCTCTCCTCTTTCCCCCGAAAAACGTCACGTGATTAATGAACGCCCCCCAAGTCAAATTTTTTTGCAAAATCTATTTTTTTTTCAGTTTTCATCACACAAAATTTTCAAGGTTTTTTTTAAAAAAAAATAATTTTTGGTGCGGGATGTTGCAGCAATCTGTCCATTAATCACGTGAAACTTTTAGGGGAAGGAGGCATTTGACAAAAAATCACGTGATTTTTGTCAAACCTCCCCTTCCGCTAAAACGTCACGTGATTAACGAACGCCCCCACAAGTCAATTTTTTTCAAAAATCTATTTTTTTCAGTATTCACAAAATTTTCAAGGTTTTTTTAAAAAATTAATTTTTGGTACGGGAAATTGCAGCAATCTGTCTATTAATCACGTGAGGCTTTTAGGGCGAGGGGAGATTTGTCAAAAAATCACAAAATATGACGTGGGGGAAGGAAAGGGTGTAGTAAGATAGCACGTGTATTTATTTTTTACCTAGATGTTAAAAAAATCACAAATTTTACGATTTTTTCGTGAGTTCGAAAAATTCGATCGCAAAAGTTTGCATAACTAAAAATACACGTGATGTTTGGTGAAGGAGGGCGCTTTTAGGGTTTGGGTGGGTTTCAAAATTCCTAAAAAATCGATCACGTGATTAATGGACGTCCCGTTCACGTATATATCTGGAACTTCATGCAACTTGCCTTAAGACAAAATGCCTTTTACACCTTCATCAATCGATTTTTATAAACTGATTTGAAAAAATATTTTTATTCATTAAACATTTTACAGTTATCATACGCTAATACATATATACAGTTTCCCATCTTCAAACAGTTCTTGATTTGCCAAAAAAATTGAACATTGTTTCAAAATTTGGCAAGATTCATAATAAAACAATCAAGTTCCTTTAAATGTTATCATTATATAAATATGCAAATACAATAAATAATTTACTACAAAACAAAGAAATATAAAACAAATACAAAGACGGCTATGCAACCGGCTGCTGCTTTTACGTACAAAGATTTGGTGTTAAGATAAGTCGCGTCCTTTTTGTACTTTTGGGACAACATCGAGAGGTTTTGGGGTTTTTGTATCCAATTCTGGAAGAAATAAATATATAATGTAATATATATATATATATATATATATATATATATACATATATCTTCTTTACCTGATAGGACAGTTCCCCTCTGTAGAACATCATCAATGTTCTGGACCATGATTCGTTGTACGTCCTGCAGTTGATTATTGATACTGCTCATGTTTCGACGTGCTCTGTTGTCTGTGAAAACTTTTCTTGCTTTCTGAATGTACGTATCAAATTCTATGAATGTGTAGGGCCTTGTTACAGTATTCACCTGGAAGTAATATTGCAATTGGAAGTGAAACTTGGGGAGGGAAAAATAGAAATTGATATTGTGAGAGAATGCAAGGTTGTTTGAAAGTATTGCCTGAAAATTTTGTAAGGAAGTCTAGAAAGGTTGCAGAATGTCTGAAAATTTTGTAAAGACATCTAGAACGCTTGTAGGTTGTCTGAAACTATATCATAATATTTGATGATTTTTAATATTCATTATTTTGCAACAATGTTTCATAATTAATGCTAACATTAAGTATTTTAACATAATTTGAATTTTTTTTAATATTAAACAGCTTTTCAAAAAATTGGATTTTTGATTAGATATTTTCTATGTAACTCAATTCACATTTTTGCATTTTTAAAAGTTAAAAAGCTTTGAGATAATTTTCTTGAACAACTTTTAAAATTTTTTGGCAAATTTTGCTGGAATTTTTGAAATATTTGAATTTGTTTATACATTTGACTATTTTTAGTATACTTGGACTATTTTCAATAATTTATAGTAATGGGGTAGTTATAGTAATGCATTTGTGCATTTCTCGACGTTTTGAAGGTTTCTGAACATTTTACTGGCATACCCTAAAAAAAATAGATGTGCGTGTGTGTGTGAGTTTTGTACGTCCGCATTTTTTCGTCCACGTTTTCGGGCGCACGGATCAACCGATTTGAATAGTTTAAAAAACATTCGATTCGTATTGATAGGGAGATGTGCTGATTAGTATTTGGCAAAGGCAGGTCCAGCCGTTTCGGAGATATGGAGCAAAGAGTGCAAAAAATTCAAATCGAGCTTTTGAGAGAACGGATCATCCAATTTGTATGATCCAAAAAGCATTCAGTTCGTAATGACGGGGAGAAGTGGTTATTAGTTTTTGGCAAAGGTAAGCCCAGCGGTTTCGGAGATACAGAGCTAAATGTTAAACAAATGGCAGTTTTTGAGAGAACTAAACGTCCGATTTGAATAATCTAAAAAACTTTCTGCTTGTTTGAACAAAATCATTGCTTTTGGAAAAAAAATTTTGTTGTTTCTAATATTTTTTTTCAAACTATATTTTTGGAATTTTGGATTTAAAATTTAAAAAATCACTCAGGCTAAGCACAGTCTAAGCGCCACTCTGGTACAAATGTTTACCCGAGTGCGTTTAAACTGTTTATATACTGGAGCACATTTCCAATTTTGTGAAAACTATTGAAAAATGTGAAAATGCCGTCAAGCTAAGCACAGTATAAGTGAAAATGTCGAACAGAATTGTTTGAAAATGCGTTTAGATTGTGACTATACGGGAGCACTTTTTCAATTTTGTGCAAATTATGCAACTATTTTTTTTTCTTGAAATTGAATTCGAAATGAAATGACGATTGTTAATGTTCTGGAGATAAATTGATTTATGATTTATGATTCACATTTGATTTGCTCACAATCAGATATAACAAGATAGCAAAAATAATGAAAGTTACAGAGTATTTGTAATAATATATTTGAAAACGTTTAAAATTACTTGAATATTTCATTACGGTACGGGAAATTCCAGCAATTTGCCTTAAGGCACGACGCCATACACCATGAGTTAATTTAAATTTCTGGTTGCACTTTTCTCTATAATATTTTAATTTTCTTCTAACATGAAATCTTTCAAAATTGATTCGTTCTTATAAAAATCATTACACAGACTTAAAAAAAACTATTAAAAATATTTATTCAATTTTAATTCGTACTAAAAAATATTATTTGATTTTTTTCAACTATTATTCAAACTTTATGCAATGCAACATAAATTCTAATCACTGTTTGGAATTTACAGTGCTTATCAACAAATACTGCAATTGTTTTTGCTAACACGAATAAAGAATGAATTTAATCAATATTGATTAAATGTAAACTAATTCTAGAGAATTAGCATTAAGTAATTTAATCAGCACTACAAGTACTGTGTATGTATTGAAAAAAATTATGATTGCATCATTCGAATGCTGATGTAATGTTTTGTTAGTATTACAAACATTTGATAAAATTTATCAACACGGTTGAATAAACGTGCCTAACACTATTAACATATATATATATATATATATATATATATATATATATATATTATGTATGTATGTATGTATGTATGTATTTTTATATATATACTTATTTATTATGTTAGTACCTTTTTGCCATATTGCGAATGAAATTCTTGAGCGATATCTTCCAAATACGAATATGCTAAGCGTTTAGAATAATTTCTTTCACATAACACTAGATAACACACTTCATTTTCTATTAAATAACTAAAATATAAATTTACACATATTAATTTCATTTAATTTATATTATTTTTATTATATATATTTGATGTCCCAACGTACTGAAAAAGATACGGTCCTGTTTCCAAAGTACATCTTGCCGGAGACTGAATACCGAGCTTTCGAAATAATAATTTAGCTTGGTTTTGATATTCTAATATACTCCTTCCAGACTACAACATAAAAAATAGTATTTTTAGCTATAATGTAATACATGTTTATTTATTTTATTTATTTTATTTATATATTTTTAGTAACCTGTTCATCTTCTTGCATTGTCGCGGCCAAAGGTAGGCCGTCGACGACGCGAGCTATCATTGTCATTAGCACCATTTTAATTTATTTTTATTTATTTCTATTTCTTTATAATTAATTAATTAATAAAATATATATTCTCTTTAATAAACTGTCCATATGCAAAATATGCAATTCAAAGACACGTCATCGAACTGTCATCTGTCAAATGGAGAAGGCGCTAGTGTCGGGGATCTGAAAATGGCGCGGGAATTTTAAAAATTGAAATAGAAATAGAAATAGAAATTAAAATTGAAATTTTAACTTTGTTGTTTTATTTGGGTTTATATAATAATAATAATAATAATAATAATAATAATATAATAGTATAAGTAAAATACATTAAATTGTCTGACATAGTATGAATAAGAAGTTCTTTACATAATGCTTATAAAATATAAATATTCAATCAACTATCATTCATTATATATGAACCACATACACTCACACACACACATATATATATATATATATATATATATATATATATATTGACATACATACAAAGTTTTTTATCTCATCCCAGACAACTATTATTATTTATTTATACTTATATTTAATTATGGTTATTATCTAATGGGTATTTTACTATGTAACATATTACACTATATATTATTATGCAAATTTTAATATATAAAAAATGTATTTATTACAATTTTATTTAAAATATAGCTCAACTAAGGTGAAGATATAAATCAGCTGAAAATTTTACCATTTTTGAACTTTCCGAACCACACACACACACACACACACACATATATATATATATATATATATATATTGACATACATCAAAGTTTTTTATCTCATCCCACACAACTATTATTATTTATTTATGCTTATTTTTAATTATGGTTATTATCTAATTAGTATTTTATTATCTATCATATTATATTATACATTATTTTGCAAATTTTACGATATAAAATTAGTATTTATTATTTTGTCATTTAAATTATAGCTCAACCAGGTGGAAGTATAAAATAGCTCAAACTTTTACCATTTTTGAACTTCCCGCCATATATAAACAGGTATGAAGTGCGTTCCGCTTTGTTTGAATTTCCAAAAATTTATATAAAAATTCAAATAAAATGCAAAATTTATCATATCTATAGCATTTTATTATAAACTATGTGTCACTTCATAAGTTTTGATTCTCAAAATAAGTATTTATCAAGTTTTTTTAAATTTAAATTATAGTTTATTTTCAAACCATTACCTTTTCACCTTTCCTGAAAATGAAATTTTAACTTCATTGTTTTTTTTTGAGATTATATAATAATATTATTATATTTAATTATAGAATACAGGGGATTGTTCTTAAAACAATATGGACAAGAAGTACAATAATAAGAAGTTCTATTTATATTTCAATAAACACAATTGTAAATCTTACTTGCTTATGAAATATTGATATTAAATAAACTGTAATTCATTATACACACACACATATATAAATAAATACATATATAATATATATATATATATATATAATTATAAACAACGTTTTCTATACATGCATCCCCTTTCATACAACTGATTTATACTTATTTATATAATTATTATTTTATTATGTATCATATATTATACTAAATATTGTTATGCAAATTTTACTATATAAAATTAGTATTTATTATTTTTTTATTTAAATTATAATTCAATTAAGGTGAAAGTATAAAATAGCTCAAACTTTTACCATTTTTGAACTTCCCGCCATATATGAACAGGTATGAAGTACTTCCCGCTTTGTTTGAATTCCTTAAAATTCACATAAAAATTCAAATAAAATGCTAAATTTATCATATCAATAGCTTTATATCACACACTTTGTATCATTTCGTAATTTTTGATTACCAAAATAAGTATAGATCAAGTTTTTTTTAAATTTAAATTATAGTTTGTTTCCAAACCATTACCTTTTCACCTTTCCTGCTCACCTACGCAAAATTTTCACCGAGCGTCCTCTATCGCATTTGTCAAACCCGTCGCATTGAAAGTTCCAACAAAGCAAAAATTCCACTGACATATTGACATCTTGCTTAATTTTATTATTTCTTGTATACCAATTAACGCCAAGTCACTAACAAAATCGTTCTATAACAAAAAACGAACCCGAAACAATTATGATTTCATAGAAAAAAACAAGTCAAATTCAAGTGAAGTGTTAATATGTCTGTCAGATCGGGTGCTGCTGTTGTGATGTGTAGAAAATTTTCTATTAACATATGTCCGTGTATTTAGTGTTATATAATTATTAATTGAAGTGATTCAAGATGCAGAATTCGAATTATTCGGAAGGGCCTCAGGATCCGGCTTTTAATTTGTATAATTCGGCAACGGATCAGGTCAGTGCCAGAAATTAGGTTAGATTTTATTAGTGTGTCAAAAAATCAATTGGCAGAAATTGACAAGAGGATTGGACACGTATGGGAATGGAAATTTGGGGACAACTGTTTAATAGTTGATCTCTGACATAAAATGAATTATTAAAATCTTAGACATGGATTTTTGTAGGTGGTTTATTTGTATTTATATTTGTACCAATCAAGTAACACATCAAACTCTAATTCAATCCAAAATAATATATGTCTACATCCAAAAACATTCCATGCAATTATTTATTCATTTAACCTATCCTACGATAACACTATCATAGTGCTCAAAGCACTGTATAACTATCATGTAAATGTATCATGTAAATTTTTGAAAATTTTACATAACATAATTATATGTTCAAAGGTAATCCTTCGATCCATTGTATTTCTATCAATCTGGGTGACTGTACTTGCAAAATCACTTAGTGAAAAAAATATATTAATATAATAGATATTATATTAATGAAATGTATATATATAAAATTTGAAAACTGTTTTTATAACTTCTCATACCAGGCACTTCTGTCTGTCTGAGATATGAAAATAATATATATATATATATATATATATATATATATATATAATTTACATATCCACAAATGTTCGATTAAATAAATATTATAATATCAAATGATTAACATAGATAGTTCTGTAAATTTTTTTTTGTACCTAATTATTACTCTTTCAGAGAAATAAATAAAATCTTTCTGATCGAGTGGAAATACATGGAAAGCAAATTGCATTTTTGCAAAAATTCATCCTCTAAATATTATTAGAAAATAGTAATAGATTGGAATGTGAAAGTTAAAAGATTTATCATTATAATTTTGCCTACACTTTTACTATTTGTTCAAACATTAGGTAAACCTAACCTAACATGACAAGTTACCGATTAGATCCCCCTGATTAGACTTTTCTGTTTATTTTTTGTATATAAAGTAGGTTTAAGGTATTATTGTGACTTAAGATAATGAGGTATTTCTAGGCCATTAGGCTGAAATAAATAAATATAATAAAAAGAATAATGTCAAGTTACCGAAAGAATTAAATTTCCCTTAAATATAAAAGCATACTGTTGACTTTGTACAAGCAAATTCTTGACAAAATTGTTAAACAAGGATAAAAGATATTCTGATATATCTTTCAGCTTCTATTTGATGGTGTATGTTCGATTTAATAATTTTTAACTTAAACAATACTGCTATATTGTAATAATTATTTATTTATGGCTTCTAGTTACAACACAGCTGGATTCTAATTTGTTTTATAAAAAATGCAAATTTGTTTTCCATATATTACCACTCACTACTTTAACAAAGATTTAATATTAGAAGATTTAGCATTACAATTTTGCCAACACTTTTGCTGTTCGTCAAAACTTTAAATAAACCTAACCTAACATGACCAATTACTGAATGAATTAAATTCCACATAAATTGTAAAAGCATACAATAGACTTTGTACAAACAAATTGTGAAGTAAAGATCAAATATATTCTCATATATCACTTAGCATTGTTTTGGTGTTATTCGATCAATATAATGGTTTTTAATTTGAACAATACTGTGATATTATAATAATCATTTATGTCTTCGAGCTACAATGCAGCTGGATTCTGATTTGTTTTCAATATATTTCCACTTGATACTTCATCAGAATGATTTCTTTTATTTTTATGAATGAGTAATAATTACAAATAAATATTGCTACTACCATTTATTTGTTTATATTTGTATTACATTTATTTACTATTGTTTAACATTGACATTGGCATTGCAAACATACATTACACATTGTTTGTTGTAATCTTAATTAGATTATAAACAATTTACACAAATAACTATGTTAAACATTTGGTATTATAATATTTATTAAATCTTGAACATTTATAGATTTGGTAATTAATTACTAAAAAAAATTGGACTATTGCCATATTTACATATATATATGATGATAATTTTGTTGACGTTGATACATATTTGAACATTTTTTTGCAGCCCAATCGTTCAATTAAAAAAAGATTAAATAGAAAAAAAAATTAAACGTTTCGACACTTGATGTGTGTCATCAATCATTAATCTAAAAAAAACATATTACATAAATAGCAATAGTTGATATTAAATATAAAAATATAAAGAGGAAAAATTATATACATACCAAACCAGAAAAAACAACAGAAAAAAATTATTATGTAAAATTCATTGAACACTAAAATTGTGTAAAAAAATAATATACTAATATATAAATAAACGAGAAATTAAATGAGCACATATTGCCCTCCTATATTGTATGTGTTCAATCGCAGTGCATTATGAACACTGATCAAGGTTACGCAGCACGTGCGGTAGAGTGAGTGGAAGCGGGTGTAAGAAATAAAAGAGGAATGAGAAATAGAGTATTTTTACACTATTACTATAGTTTTATCGTTCATTAAATCTTAGAAATTTCTTTTGACAAACTCTAAAAAGAATTATCGAAATCCGAATAACCGTTTAGAAGTATTAAATCATACACCCGTACAGAAGAATTTTATATCTTTAGCTGTTGATAATATTCAGTTTTTGTGGAATATTTTTATAATTTTTAAAGTAGTACAAAAACAATCTGTAGAATTTATGTAATTAATTTAGGAGGAAATCGACCAAATTTTTATTTAACAAATGAAGATATAACGATTAATGAGAAAAATAAAATTCAGCTTGATAATGACTATATAAAATAATTTTTGATAAAAAACATGATGTCGTTGTGTACAATAGACGTATTTTTTTCAAATTTGTTCCAAATAATTCAGAATTGCTGTATTTTTAGACGAAAATGCAAACTAGAACAGATGAAATGTGTTAATTGCTAAATTTTTTTTTTTAGTTTTCAGCGAAAAACGAGAACTTCATTGTCGAAGTTAAAAATTGTCTGAAAAGTTTAAAAGCCTAATTCTCATTAAATCGAAATTCCACTTACGTCCAGTTTGAAGAATTCTTTCAAGTCGTTTAATCATTTCATTCTAATCTTTCCTGTTTTGCATCCAAAAATATTTGCAATTCGTCGCTCGAATTGTAAACAATTCGCAGATTATTGTTGTTTTTTTGCATATCGACATTCTCGTGTGTATTGAGAAAAATAATAACAAAGTACAAATTTTTCAGACATATTTATTGTTAAAACATACAACCGATAAGAAAGTTTGTTTTTACTTTTTGTGACATTAACGGCATGCGATATTAAATATATGTATTAAATATATGTGATATTAAAGAACATATTTTTTCTTATCTGGCAATACTATTGTGTATATTTCTTCTTATCTGGCAAAATCGGTTTAATGTTCGATTTGTATTGCGTTTGTACAAATAAAAGAACAATAACATTTGAATCAGGAAGAGTACTTTTACCTGCCAATAATAATAATAGTAATGTTGAATATTTATCTCTAAATTTTTATTTATGACTAATAAGGCTACAGGTCTCAGTTTCATTCCTTAAATTTATTTCTTCTCCAAAAATAGAACGAGATAACTTACTAATGTGATTTTTTTAAAAATATTTCTCATTTTGTGCCGATATATCTAGATGCTAATTTTTTGTCGAGGTTCTCATAAATTAGAAAATGTTCATTTACATTAACTTCTCGTGGGGTTAGCTATTGTCATCATCCAAAAATAGAAAGTAAAAATTTCTGTATCTTTTCGTTTTGAATATTCACGTTTCAGAGCTTTCTGAACATTTTGTCATAACTCATAAAAAATGTAAGTGTGCGTGTGCGTTTTTTTGTATAGCGAAGGAAAATCATTTATGCATACTAGACAAAGTCTTTTGCTGGATATGTTCACTAAAACTTTCACTTTGCCCTTGCCTCTGATCCCCACGGAAAACGCTGTTAGGCATCACTTCGTAGGGGGAGGATCTAGAATATTGTCATTTTTAGTCGACGTTTTTGGGAGTACCGCTCAACCAATTTGAATAATTCAGAAAGCAATCGATTCCTCTTGATAGGGAGATGTGCTGATTAGTTTTTGGCAAAGGTAGGCCGAGCCGTTTAGAAGCAAAGAATGCTGAAAACAAAAGTCAAGGTTTTGAGAGAACGAAGTATCCGATTTGAATGATTCAAAAAAACATTCGATTCGTAATGATAGGAAGAAGTAGTGATTAGTTTTTGGCAAAGGCAGGCTTCGCCGTTTAGGAGGTACCGAGCTAAATGTGTAAAATATGGCAGTTTTTGAGAGAACAATGCATCCGATTTGAATGATTTAAAATCTTTCTGCTTGTGTTAACGTAACGATTGCTTTTGGAAAAAAATTGTTTCAACTAAATTTATTTTTAGAATATTTAATTGTGTCGCGAGAAGTTCCAGCAATTTGTCTTAAGGCACGATGCCATACACCACCAGTTTTTATTTCTTATTATCATCACATTTTAGCAATTATATTGAGCAAGTTTTACAAGAAGCCTTGAAGTCATTTGCAATTATAAATTTACGTTATAATCTTAACTACCTAATGACCGATGATCCTTCCTTGTGGTACTCCCGTATTGATATTCTTAAATTATTTATTATTTTTAAAATAACTTCATTATTAATATATTCATATTGATCCATATATTGATTCATTATTAATCATACACATAACTTGTATTACGCGATTTTTTATTCATTTGTTTATTATTGAATAGTTAGTAAATTCGTTGCTGTGGTAATTGGTGACATCTGCAGTGGAATAATAATAATTATCATGTGTCGAAATCAAATGTCCACATATTTAAATGTAAAATCGAATGAGCTCAGTTTATATGAAGTAAAATTCGGTAGAAGTTAACTGATCACCAAGTATAATTAGATGGCAAACACGGTCGCTATGACATTACATCATTTTTAATTTTTTGAGCATATCATAGATGGCGCCACCGACCGTAGCACGTAAATTTACCCTTGAGTTTAATTCTAGATAAGATTTATATAAATATGCAATATAGAGAAGATGATTTGACTAATAAATGAAGTGAGAACAAAATATTACTTGCGTTGAATAGCTATGAAATGTATTCTGCCTTATATTTTTATCGATTTTTTATTTAATGATAGTTATATAAAATATAATAACATTGCAAAAAATCAAAAAAGGTAATGAATTAAAATTAAAATACTTCTTATTGCCGACGTAGATATATGAAAAATAATTAAATCTTTTTCATACATTAAAATATATTAGTCACAAGCTTATACGGCGAATAAAAATAATCAATAATAATTATTATTATTTTTATTTGGCGCGTTGGATTTTTTATTATGACTAATGAATATACTTATATACAAGATATAAATAAATTTTGGTTTTTGATAAATATTTCTATACTCATATACAGAATTTGACGAGACGTGCGATAACGACGAGCCTTGCTCGTCGCTCTTGCAAAGCGACTTTATATGGGTCTTCTTGTACCGGCAGCGCGCGTACTAGCTTCAGTTTTTCCAACTTTTCACCCAAAGTTCCACTTAGATTTAAATGAATTTTTGAATAACAGAAGAAAAATGTACAGGCATTCGAATGATGCTAATATAAAAGTAGTCCAAAGAGCCGCACTGGTAGAAAATGGAAAATGAAAAATCATTTTCACTTTTTCACGCACTAGCAAATATTTTTTTCACATTATTTGTTATGAAAAACATAGACAAGATCGGTATAAATAGAATGACGTTAAAATTTTTTCTATATTTTTCATATTTCCGATAAAAAGTGAGTTTAAAAAAAGGGGCCACTTTCACATGCTTTCACTGATATCTCTGCCAAATTATGAGCTACCGATTTGAAATTTGGTATATCGGATTTTCTCGAAAATACCTATAAAATGGCATCAAAAAAATTATTTAAATACCAGGGAGGGCCAATTCTGTATGGAAACGCGCCCATACCCTTTTGCACCATTAATTTGAATGCCAAAAGCAGCGCCATCACGTCCGAGCGGAGCACCCTTTAAGTATCCCTTCTGAACGTAAAAATCGGGAAAGAGTAACATCTATATAAATACATCATATTAATATTGTCTAGGGACCATTACCATCATCTCCATTTCTTCATTTATTTACAGTCCCGGTCAGCTAACAACATCCATCACCAATCAGCGCCCCCGACCGCCAATAATTGGTTCACGGGCGTCAATCATCATCAAGTGCAACATCCAAGCAATCATTTCCATCAACAGCATGCGGTGATGAATCAGCAACACTATCATCAACAACAAGATCCGCCGCAACCGTTAGGCGGCGCTAGTAACTTTGTAGGTTATCAGCAGATAAATAATCCGCCGCCAGGACGGACGACGACGTCGTTGCATGGCCAGACGGCGCAGTTAAATAATACATATAGTGTGGGTTTGGTTTGGATTTTTTTACTAGACTAAAATGTGTAGATTAAGGGGCACAACTAGTGTGAAATTTTCAAAAAATCGAATTTTGAATTTAAAAATAGCATACTAAAATTTTAAATCGATATCTTAAATAGTTTTGAGTTACAGTCATTTAAAAGAGTATGTATTAGAGATGGGCTTATCATATCCGAAGCCGGATCGGTTAAAATTTGACTCCGCTTCATGATGGAGTTATATCCGCTTAACAACTCCACAACTCCGACATTTTTGAAACCTAATACCCGACACAAATGTGTTCCCTAGTGTGTTGTTAACATATCTAAGGATTTTTTAAGACTTTGGAAATAGTTACAAATAGTTCAAACTAGAGATGGGTTTATCATATCCGAAGCCGGTTCGACTCGGATTTGACTCCGCTTCATCGTGGAGTTATATCCGCTTAACAACTCCACGACTCCGATAATTTTGAAACCAAAATACTCGATGCAAATGTGTTCTAATGTGCGTTGTTTATGTATCTAAGGATTTGTCAAATCCTGTTAATTATTAGAAATGAAAATTTATGAATAAATATCAATAAAATAATTTTTCTAAAAAAATAAACAAATAAACGAATGACAGATTGTAAAATTTTTCGGTCAACCAGATGATCGACTCAGTACCTCGTAATTTTAGCAGTGTTGACCAAAGTAAAAACGCAAAACTTGAGAATCAAAATCAATTTAATTATTTCCTTTTGATGAGAAAATAATTGATTTTTTGGATTAATTTTATATAAAAATTGTGTAATAAACTTTGTAAAAAACTGCTTTCAAAATTTTTCTTCTGCTATTTCCATTTGGGAATTAATCTTATATTGCGTAGTTCGATTAGCATATTATTACTTTTACACAATTATATAATTGTGTAAAAGTAATAATATAATACTGAATATTTTTTGCTGCTTAAATACTAATGATATCACTGACAAAATTTGTACTCTAAAGTATTGTTATTTTAGGCTATGGAAAAACCAGATTAAATAAACGTATTTCGTTTCGTACATTTTTGGGTATGTATATTCCTGATTGCCGTCATTCACTGCCAAAGATTGTCGTAGTTAGAAATATAACCCCTTACTATTCAATAAATTATACATTGGAGCTATTCACATTTGAACACAATTTTATTGTTCTGTATCTTTGAAGTAATATTTTTGTATTTTCTGGAAAAAAACCGTATACCTAAAAGGTCATAAAACTGCCTGTGAGACAAGAAAGTGACCGCTTCCTTCCCAAAGCAAAAACGACAAAAGCAATAAACGTCTGCACGAGTTAACAGATTTAATACCAGTTTCGGAAAGTCGGATATGACAAATCCTGTGAAAATCCTGTGAAACAATTCCACTCGGTTTCACTCCGAGGGAGGAGTTGTATCGGAGTGATAACTCCTGAGTGAGTTACCCATCTCTAGTTCAAACATTTTTGTTCATTTTATTATAATAATTACTATTTTATGCGTTTCAATATGCATACAAAACTCAAATTGACAAAAAAACTTGGGAATCGAAATCAATTTTGTAATTATTTTTGAACAGAAAATGTCTGAACTGTTTATAAACTATTTCCAAAGTATTAATAAATCTTTAGATATGTTAACAACACACTAGCGAACAAATTTGTGTCAAGTAGTATGTTTCAAAGTTGTCGGAGTTGTGGAGTTATTAAGTGGATATAACTCCTTTCTGAAGCGGAGTCAAATCCTAACCGATGCGGCTTCGGATATGATAAGCCCATCTCTAGTATATAGTATAACGATCATGTTATCTTTAAACGCGTTTT
Source organism: Ctenocephalides felis (assembly GCF_003426905.1). Taxonomy (NCBI): domain Eukaryota; kingdom Metazoa; phylum Arthropoda; class Insecta; order Siphonaptera; family Pulicidae; genus Ctenocephalides; species Ctenocephalides felis. The sequence continues at coordinate 3,756,084 of NW_020536999.1, read as the reverse complement.
TCTTGAAACAGCATTTTCCGAATTTGCTGAAATGATTACTCGGGGACAAATGATCCGATCGCTATCAAATTTTTTTTTGCATCTCCTTTATATAGTTCTACATACGATGACCCTCCAGTTTTTTGATCTGATCAAAAATCGAATTTTGGCAGGCCAAAAACGACCAGAATTTTGGGAAAAATTTAACTTTCTTCAACATGCCGCCATTTTGTCAATTTTGATTTTTTTTGTTTGCCCGAGATTGTTATCGTAGAGACAATATGTTTTAGTATAACGAGAATTTTATTTTAAATGTTTTATCAACGGAGAAGGCTGCAATCACCTCAGCAGTGGAGGATCTTTTTTTGGCGCCGCCGGAGATCGCGTGTCATTTCAAAAATATTTAATATTTTATGTCAAGAATTTTACCGTGTATTCTCAAAACATGTATAAACGTACCCTCAGAATTTTAAATAGATGGATTCACCAGTTTTTTTTTAATTCCCAAAAATGGCCTTTGTTTAGGTTGTCACACTAGGCGTGCCCCTTAAGTGGTCTGATCTTGGATTATTAAGCTGGTTTTGTTTTTACAGATCGCGAATAAACAGTATGTCCAGCAACAGTTACCTCAACCTCAACCGCAGCCGCAGCAGCACAATTGGATGCAACAGCAAAATTTCACAAATTCTAACTTTCAGCAAAATCCATCGATACCACAACAAGAACCACAAAACGAAGACGATCCATGGGATTGGGGCTGGGAGGACAATTCCAAAAATGCAAACAGGAAACCGATTCCACCAAAAGCACCAACGGAAAACACTACCAGTATACAAGATCAAATAAGAGATCAAGCGGATGCCATAATCTCCAGTTTTGGACAAGCCAACGACGCGTCCTGGAATTGGTCTTTTAACGATGCCAAAAAGGAGTCACAAATAGGAAATAATAAACCATTAGCGAATGCGCCCCCAAAAGTCGGACAGAATAGTCCGAGGAATATTTCCAGCTTGCAGAACGTTTCTAGAAGATCCAGTGGATCGAGTACCGGGCTGCAAGGAGAAAATTTTAATGCACCACCAACGATGATGCCTACAAATCAAGCTCTAGACAACCTCAATCAAGGTGTTAAGAATTTATCTTTACAAAATCATGATAGGGGTAATGTAGAAGTGGTCAGTAGTCAGAATTCAGTGGTGCAACCAGGACCTCCTAAAACTAGTAACGTCTTACCTCCGATGTCAGGTCCTGGTAATATGTCGTTTAGAAGAGCTGGTCAGATGTCACATAGAACTGCTAATAGAAACATTACAGCGGCGCAAAGTCAAAATATTATGCCTGTACAAAACTTTATGCAGCCAAGTTTTGACACCACTTACACTTTACCTGATACTAGCCAAAACATCGGTTTAAACCAAAATGAAATTGGTGAAAATCTGAATCTCCATACAAATTTAGAGCCTGCAAATGCAGTAAACCAAAACACTTTTCCCTGTTTCCCAGCTCAGTTGGATAGTACGAGTAAGAATCACCAGACACTACATCATCAATCTTTAGAATCTAATTTTACCAACCAGCCTGCAAATTTGTCGGTTCAACAAAACCAGGAACAGGATTTGGTCAATCAGTTTACAATGAGCCAACCACAAAATATATTAACTAGTCAAAATGTTCCTGAAATTGAACCGGAGCCGAATCAGAGTATGTTTGTCCAGCACAATTATGGTGGACATGATCACGAAAACTTTGAAATTAGCGTTGGACAAGATTTTTCGGTGAATGAAGATAGGCGAAATTTGCAGAATTTTGAACCACAAGAAGATAAAACCGCGGTTGTGAATTCGTCGATGAATATTAGGCAGGAAAATCCGAACGCGATTTTTCAACCTATTGCTCCGCAACCTACTTCTGTAGAGGTAAATATTTATATGATAAATTTATTTTTGCATAAATTTTAAAACATCTGTAAAATATGTGATAATTTGATGTGCATATGTGTAATAATCATTTTTGACCGCCAAATGGCTTATTTATGAATTTTGTTTATTGGATTTCCAAAACTGCTAGACTTCTCTCAAAAAAATTTTTAGTTCTTCATATCATTCATACAAATAAAATGTTTTTTTTTTAACTTCCCTTTGGGTAAGTTAAAGTAATCGCATAAAAATTGAAAATAAATTTTTTAAAAATTTTTACGTTTCAAAGGTTTCTCAGCATTTTGGCATACCTTAGAAAATTTGGATGTATGTGTGTATGTGTGTGTGCGGATACAAGTTTTCACCGACGATTTTGCGAACACGGATCAACCGATTTGAATAATTCAAAAAACATTTGATTCCTACTGATAAGGAGACGTGCTGATAAGTTTTTGGCAAAGGCAGGTCTAGCTGTTTCCGAGATACGGGGCAAAAAGTGGTAGAAATGATATTTCAGTTTTTGAGATAACGGGCCGTCCGATTTGAGTAATTCAAAAAACATTTTACTTTTATTGACGAAGTGAACAACTGGTAAAATTTTTATAAAGGAAGTCTAGTGTCGCCGAAGATCCAATAAAAAAAGTAAAAAATAATGCCATTTGACGTCAAAAATGAACATTAGACATATATATAAGGGTTTATACAAAAACCGACATTTTACAAAACCGATTTTCGAAATGTAAATTTCCAGAAAACTGGTTTTAGCCGGTTTTCGAATTTTATATAACAAATCAATTTTTGTTTGAATATTCTATAACAAAATAAGTTTTCGGCAAATTTAGTGGGATTTAAAGCAGTTTGTGACTGAATTTATTTAATGTTTAATTTTTTGATTAGTAAACAAAATTATTTTAATTTTAATTAGTAGAACAAAAAATAATAGTTGATCTGGATTAAATAACTTTGAAAATGATAATTCGTGATTCTTGCATCATCTTCACATATGAGAAGGTAAATATTTTTATGATAGTGAAAGGAAGAGTTCGAATAAATAAAAATAATGCATTTTTAACTTTAAATTAAATAAAAACTTAACTTTAAATTAAATAAAAAAAATAGTTACATATTGACACATGTTAATGTCAATTTTAATTCTAAAATCAATTAAACAAAACCCCGAGTTTATTCTATTCCAAGCAATTTTAATTAATTTAAAATATTTAATCATTTTTTGGTTGAATGAAATATGATTGCTAAAGCTGAGGACTTTTATCGATTTGTTTTTTAGAAGTGCCCTTTGATTACTCATAAAATTTTCTGAAATAGAAAATTACCTTCTCACTTGCAGCCGAACTAGGCTTAATCGTTTTTAAAGCGTGATATAATAATTCTGAAAAATTCATTTGTGGCTGCTAGGGCTAAAAACTGTTTTTTAAAGTTTGTTTAGAGCAATTCACTCCTTCAACAATAAGTCACATTGATCTAAATAAATATATTGATATAATAATCTAAATTAATATATACATTTGACGAAAGATAACGCAGAACCAGAACTATACCAGAATATATGATTCCAAATTTTAACGAATCGATATGATTCTAAATATCAAAACACTTGCTTCTATTTAGTATATTTGTCATTTTCCATTTATACAGTAAAAATCGACTTTTTCCGCTAAAAAAACCGGTTTTCGAATTTCACAATTTTCGTCAAAAAACCGGTTTTTGAAAACTGACAAACCCTAATATATATGTACATCCTATTATCAGAAATTTTATAAAAATTATAATAAGTACAAAGTTTAGCGCGATTGTTTAAAAAAATGTTAAAAAATTTCAAAAAAAAGTCAAAATACAAAAAAATCAGAAAATTCAAAATTTCTCAAAAATCTAATTTTTTCAAAGTTTTGTCATTTTTTTTAATAATTTACTTTTCGGTACGGGAAGTTCCAGCAATTTGCCTTAAGGCACAATGCCATACACACCACTAGTTTTATTTTTTTCTCAGCCAACATTACCTGCAGTGCCACTAACCGTAGCTCCTTCAACCACAAATCAAGAACGCAATGAATACCTACAAACAAGTCATCTGTCCGAAGTCAACACGCAGCCACAAGACAGCAACGACGCGAGTTTAGATCGCGACAATGGTGATACGTCCGTGATTCCTCCAGGACTCAGCAGGATGGTTCCTGGTTGCCCTGAGGAAAATTTGGACAGCACATCATACAGTAAATGAATGAAAAAAATTAAGGGGGTTGTTCTTATTTTTCGATTTTGACTTTTTTGATATTATGAAAGCTAAAAACCTTAGAATTATTTTAAAAAAATCATCTCAATATCTATTTTTTTGACGAAGTTATATATATATATATATATATATATATATATATATATGTATGTCCCACTGAAACCGTTTTTTTTTCATCGCTCTGCGAGCTATTGTATACCAGCTGCTCTCTTTTTCATTATAATACCTCATGCACATGACCTTTTTAATGTGTCCATCTTTGAACACCATGGTGTATTTAGTCATCAAAAATTTGGACAGCACATCATACAGTAAATGAATGAATCAAATTAAGGGGGTTGTTCGGTTTTTATTTATTTTTTTCGATTTTGAGATTTTTTGATATTATGAAAGCTAAAAACTTTAGAATTATTTTTAAAATAATCATATCAATATCTATTTTTTGACGAAGTTATAGTTTATATATATCTCTATATGCATGATCCTCTGAAAAGTTTTTTTCATCGCTCCCCGAGCTATTGTATGCCAGCTGCTCTCTTTTTCATTATAATGCCTCATGCACATGACCTTTTTAATGATGACCATCTTTGAACACCATGGTGTATTTAGTCATCAAAAATTTGGACAGCATATCATACAGTAAATGAATGAATCAAATTAAGGGGGTTGTTCGGTTTTTATTTTATTTTTTCGATTTTGAGATTTTTTGATATTATGAAAAGCTAAAACTTTAGAATTATTTTTAAATAATCATATCAATCTATTTTTGACGAAGTTATAGTTATATATATATCTCTATATGCATGATCCTCTGAAAACCGTTTTTTCATCGCTCCCCGAGCTATTGTATGCCAGCTGCTCTCTTTTTCATTATAATGCCTCATGCACATGACCTTTTTAATGATGACCATCTTTGAACACCATGTGTATTTAGTCATCAAAAATTTGGACAGCATATCATACAGTAAATGAATGAATCAAATTAAGGGGGTTGTTCGGTTTTTATTTATTTTTTTCGATTTTGAGATTTTTTGATATTATGAAAGCTAAAAACTTTAGAATTATTTTTAAAATAATCATATCAATATCTATTTTTTGACGAAGTTATAGTTATATATATATCTCTATATGCATGATCCTCTGAAACCGTTTTTTTCATCGCTCCCCGAGCTATTGTATGCCAGCTGCTCTCTTTTTCATTATAATGCCTCATGCACATGACCTTTTTAATGATGACCATCTTTGAACACCATGGTGTATTTAGTCATCAAAAATTTGGACAGCATATCATACAGTAAATGAATGAATCAAATTAAGGGGGTTGTTCGGTTTTTATTTATTTTTTTCGATTTTGAGATTTTTTGATATTAAGACAGCTAAAAACCGTAGAATTATTTTAAAAAAATCATCTCAATATCTATTTTTTGACGAAGTTATACATAGTGTATCGAGGCAAAAGATCGATATTGAGTACTTTAAAAAGTATCTAATCAAAATATCGATGCCAAAAAAATATTGTGGCGAAAGTATCGATAGTACTCTCAATATCGAATTTTGAGTACTTTTCATAAAAATCAAACATAAGTGCAAGAAAGATCTAAAACTCATTAAATATCATATCACAATATTAGAATGAATTCTATTGCTTGTATCTGATGTGCTAAATCAGAATCATTTTCAATATTGTAAAATTTTAACAGTAATTTTTCAATACTAATTTCAAATTCTATAATTTTTCAAAAAAAAAAGGACAAGTTATAATAGTTGAGTATTTTTGATTAAAACAATATAATAGTCTGATACTATTATATATTCAAAAAGCAATACTTTTTAAGTATTTTTAAGTACAATAATATTTTTAATATTTTTAAGTAAAATAATATTTTATAATTGTTGAATATTTTTATATGAATAATTTTAGCGAGCATGCAACTTTAAAAAGCCGTTACATGTTTACACAAAAGTGCAATATGAAGCCTTTTGGAAAGCAATAAACATTCAGTTTAATGACGGTCAAGATAATATTTCGACACTTGTAGAGGAACTTGTAGAGAAATCCCTTGGGAGCGATGGTCGATGAGTGGTGTTCATAGATTACGCTGTCGATTCTTTTTGAGTACTGTCGACGAAAAGAATCGATATTGGGAAATAGATCGAGCTAAAAAATCGATAGCAAAAGTACTCACTATCGACCGCAAAGTATCGATATTTACTCAGTACTTGATATTTCGTTCTAACACTAGTTATAGATATATATATCTCTATATGTATGATCCGCGAGCTATTGTATGCCAGCTGCTCTCTTTTTCATTATAATACCTCATGCACATGACCTTTTTAATGTGTCAGCATCTTTGAACACCATGGTGTATTTAGTACATCAAATTAAATGCTGTATTTAGTAGATTATATTAAAAACTTTAAATACGTTTTTCTCAAATTGACTTTTTTCAATGCGGTGCCACAAATTAAATAAAAACTACAAATCGGATTCGACTTGCATTTTTTTTAATTTGTTCACCACTGCAATACCTAGTCCCCCTACCTCAAACAACTTGATAACATTACGCAAAAAAATTTGCGAAGCTTTCGCCCCAAAAAGGCCTTTTTGACACTTTTTTTAAATAGCTGCCATTTTTTTCCTTCTTGATTTTTTTCTTTTATTATGTTAGGGGGACTGGATTCAAACTTCTTCTTCAACGTAGTTTCTTTTTTTTTTTGTTTCAGGCATGCGCAACGGATTTATCTGTGTGCACCGCAAAAGAGATCGATTTTGCAAGACCGACTTTGGCGCCCCCTGGTTAAAAAATAACAGCGAAAAAAAAAGAAATTTTGTAATATTCTATGATTTTGTAATTTTTGTTTAACACTATTCCTACCGACATTTCATGTTTACTATTCCTACCGCAACCGGTCATGCAAAATCTATATTTTTCAGTATTGAATGAAGAGTTAATGCTAGTTTAAGTGTTTATAAATACAAATACAAAATATTTCTTTTATTTTAGAATGCGAAATCTACATTTTATTCTGTTTTATCCATATTTACGATTTTTTTCTTATAGTGTATTTTCTTCACACGCAATTTTTACGTATTTGGCTGATTTTGTTCGCCCTATCATCTTTCTAAAACATTATCTGGAATACTTTCTTTTAGGGAATCTGCTTTGTACTTGTACTTAGTTGATTTTTTTCTGAATTCTTGTTGGAACTATTCGGCAAGTTAATTGGAATAGAAAGTTCCTGCCTTGTACATCATCTTCCCGTAATTTCTTTATGAGAAAACAATGAATTTATCCTGAATAAATACAAAATAATGTAAATCCTTGATAAATTCTCTCTAAAATTCATATTTTACTGAATGATTCATATTTTATGAATGACATCTACACCAAACACGACGCTAATACCAATTGAATTGACTCCTGTATTAGTGAAAATTAGAACCTTCTTTTTTAGCTTCCAAAATTGTAAATATTATTTGTGTGAGGTCCTTGATTGCTAGTTCTACCAGTATTTGTAGCTGTTATATTGCTAACAGTTTAGCTATAAGTAGGGTGGTAAAAACGTTTAATTTTTTTACATCGTACTAGCGATTTTGATAATACGGATACATTGGTTATAAATCTTCAAAGAAATTATTAGTTTTCTACGTATACTCAAAACGTACTCAATACGTATATATCAAAATTTTACACACCATTTGTGCGATTTGCTGGGCATAATTATATTTACATCGTATATTGAACAGTTACTAAAATTTTATACTACGTTTTCCTGAATATTATTGAACATGTGTTGAATAAATTTACACCTTACCTTTATTGAAAATATATGTTTGTCGATAGTAATACGTGATCTTTTACAACAATTACCGCATGTCTCTATGATAAATACATTTCGCGAAAAACAGAAACAAATATCTTGCATTTTTTGTAAAAAAAACGAACAACCCCCTTAACACAGGTTTACAATTGTTGCTTATATAGGGGTAACTTATTTTAGATCGGCAAGGACCATCCATTGGTGGTTATCCAGAGAGACATGTACCAGGATTGGAAAATGAGGCTTCGGAGCAAGTTGTGGTGCCGCCGTACGATGAGAGAGTCGTTGCAGGGTTAGAAAATTTAGAAAGTCGCGATGATAGGGATGATAGAGATATTGTTGGCTCGGATTCTCCACAGAGTAGTCTTGGTCACAGAGAAAGAGGTAAACATTTTTAATAGAAAATAAATTGCAATAAATTGACTGAGAAGAGGCAATTAATTCAATCCATCTTTCAGATGAAATCAGGTCCGACGTGTTAGATGGAGCGGATGATTTGGAGCGAGAAGTCAACATGGATGGGGAAAATCTTCAAGTAAGTCTAATTTATATATGTACTAGATGACCCGACAGACGTTGTCCCGTACCCATGTCTAAAATTTTTTAATATAATATACTTATATTTACCGTTTAAATTACTCTTCACGCCAAAATGCATATACTTTTATAATATTAGCGATGTTAATTGTAGAACTGCTTTAAATAAAATTATGAGTCTCAATTCCCACACTATATTGAAAAAAAACAATATTGAAAATTTAATATCCGAATCTTGTGTTGGCGCCCCCTAAGGCGTGCCCTAAGGCTCTTAATTTCATATTCTAAGTGAATTAATTTGTCATATCTTGTTCATATGTGTATCATTCAATGTGCCATATATATACTGTATTTTATATTATTTTAATTTCTGGCACATCTCAGCTGCTTTTTGGCAATAATAATGTAAATATTTCATTTTTCTTATTCATAATCATAAATTTATTATACATATTCTAATATATGTCTTTTTGGCATATGATAGTTTTCATTTGTTTTCAATGCAAACAATTGCATGTCGTTTTTTGCATTTTTTTATATTTATTTCTACAATATTGCACATACATCACAGTACTTTATAATCACATACATCCTGGAAAATTTCCTCAACATACTTCAAAAAGATTTATCAAAATCCGAGTAATCGTTTAGAAGGAATATACAGTAAGTGCTTGCAATTTGAACTATTTATATATTTGCAATAAAGCTCAAATTGATTCTACGTTTCAGTTCGAAAACGTTTGTATGAAAAAAAGAAAAGGGCGGTTTTTAGGGTTTTCCCGGCAATTATTCGATTTTTTCTTGCCGTAACAACCATCCTTGGACTTGAACGAACATTTTAAAAACAGAATTGGCCAAATCGGTCCAGGCGTTGATGAGTTATGCGCTTACCAACGCATTTTGCGATTCATTTTTTTATATAAGAAGATACATATATAATATATATATATAAATATATATATATATATATGTATATACTAGCTGACCCGGCAAACGTTGTTTTGTTGACACATTTAATGTTTCAAAATTTTGATACATTATTACCGCGCTTAATAACAATCGGTAAAGCCGATTCGGAGGAGTACTGGAACGAACTTTGTGACACGAGAATTTTATATATAAGATTAATAAATGAGTAATTTTAAAAATTGTTTTCCAAAGGATATACAACATGTTCAACAACAACAACAAAGCACCTTCAACAAATCAACATCAGCGCAATCGCAACAGTCTCAAGCCCAGATTTCAAATAATTTGCAAGACGATGCAAACAATCAACAGTCATTGAGTGATCATGTCAACGAACAGGATGTCTCATTGGATAGAGATCATAGGGAAGAAGTCAGTGGTAAAGGTGAGATAATAAAACATTAAATGAATAGATGGAAAACATGTCGCTGACTTTTTTAATTATACTGTTTTTTTTTCAGCCTCGAGTCGTTCTAACAAGCAACACAGACGTCATCCATCCGACACCACAGATGACTCGGAACGAGATAGAAGATATCGCAGAGACAGGGATCGGGATAGAGATCGAGACCGAGATCGAAACAGGGATAGAGATCGCGATCGCGTGAGGGATCGAGATAGAGATAGGGAAAGAGAAAAGGATCGGGATAAGAACCGGGAGAAGGAAAGGGATCATCGTGATAGAGACAGGGACAGAGACAGGGATAGAGATCGTGATCGAGATGGAAAGAGGAGGCACGAACGGGATCGTCATCGCGATGATAGGTGAGTTATTTAATAAAATATTTGAATCAAAAATTTAACAACTTTACGTTGAAGACATTTATGTTTTTGACACCAAACGCACCAAAATTACAGTGGCGCCTCGACATACGAGTTTAATTCGTTCTGTAACCACACTCGTATGTCGAAGCACTTTCTTTCATATAAATTCCATATGAATTCGTTCCAGCACTATGGTTTTTAGGTTTTTTGAATATTAAAAATAATTTTACCAATTATGAATTTAATTATTGTTTTTTCCTGCCCATTCGTGATATTGTGGAATGATAATAATTTTACCCTTTAATTTAAGAGACATTGCCCTTAAGATCCGTGGTTACAAAACTAAACTAGTGGTGTATGGTATCGTGCCTTAAGGCAAATTGCTGGAACTTCCCGTACCTTAACGAAATGTTCGAGGAATATTAAATGTTTTCAAATATATCATTATAAATACTGTAACTTTTATTATTTTTGCTATCTTGTTTGTTATATTTGAGCAAATCAAATGTAAATCATAAATCAATTTATCTCCAGAATATTAACAATCGTCATTTCATTTCGAATTCGATTTCAAAAAAAAATAGTTGCAAAAATTGAAAAAGTGCTCCCGTATAGTCACAGTTATTTTCAATTATACTGTGCTTAGCTTGGCGGCATTTTTACATTTTTCAATAGTTTTCACAAAATTTAAAAAGTGCTCCAGTAAAGAAACATTCTAAACGCACTTGGGCAAACATTTGTACCAGAGTGGCGCTTAGACTGTGCTCAGCCTGTGTAATTTTTTGAATTTTTAATCCAAAATTAAAAAAATATTTTATGGAAAATAAAAAAAAGATGTAATAATTTTTCATCCTCAAAAGCAATTGTTTTGTCAATACAAGCAGAAAGTGTTTCAAATCATTCAAATCGGATGCTTAGTTCACTCAAAAACTGTCATTTTTTGCACATTTAGCTCTGTATCTTCGAAATGGCGGGACCTGTCTTTACCAAAAACTAATCACCTCTTCTCCTAATCATTACAAATTGTTTTTTAGATTATTCAAATCCGATACTCCATTCTCTCAAAAACTCGATTTGTATTTTCTGTACTCTTGTTTCATATCTCTGAAATAGCTGGTCTCCTTATCAATAGGAATCGATTGCTTTTTGAATATTTCAAATAGGTTGATCCGTGCTCCCGAAAACGTGGACATAAAATTGTATCCATACTTACACACACAAATCCATTTTTTTTCTGAGGTATGCCAAAACGTTCTGAAACCTTCAAAACGTGAAGAAATACAAAAATTTTCAATTTCCAGTTTTGGGCGATTAAAATAACTTACCCAAGTTCAAACTTTTCAGAAAAATTCAAGACTTCAAATTCAAAATTGGATTTTTAAAAAAGTCAAATTATATTGAAAATGACAAAATTCTCAAAAATCTCATTTTTTCAGTTTTCAATAAAGGTTAAAGGTTTTTTAAAAAATTTAATTTTCGGTACAGGGAAGTTCCAGCAATTTGCCTTAAGGCACGATGCCATGTACCCCTAGTTTATTACGTCTATCATTATGATTTATCAACAATTTAATTTTCAGGAGAGACAGAGATCGGGATGCTGATTATCGGGACCACAAATCTCATTCCAATAGAGATAGACATCGCAGGCATAGAGATCATCACGGTAAATATATACTTTTTATTATTTAAAAACAATCTCAATTTTAATTAAACCTATAAATTTATTTTTTCAGGTCGATATGAAACTGAAGACACCGAACCAGACTATTATAGTGACCGAGCAGGAAGGAAAACCTCAAACAATCGTTATGGTAGGGACAATGATAGTAGTCCTGAGGATCGAGAACGCAATCGGGATAGAGATAGAGACAGAGATAGAGACCGAAGATATGGTAGTAGACGAGGTAAGAGAACTTGCTCGACTTTTCTCATTTTTGTATTTTTTTAATACTATCTAAATTTTTATTACAGGTGATAGATACGACTACGATCGCAATTCGAGTAGAGCAGGGTCAGACAGAGATCGCAGAGACTACAAAATGGGCTACATGCCTCCGGATCAGTTTTCATACTACGCTGCAACTCAACAGCAATTCAGCTCTGAATTTTATAAATATTATGAAAACATGAGACGAACAAATCCTCAACAGTATGCTGAATGGTACCACAAGTTCTATGGACCACAAGGTAAAAAAATTTGATAAACATATCCAAATATATCCACAGCAAAAAATTTCATGCTTCCCTAGTTAAACTTTTTAAAGAAAAAAAAAGTTTTTATAAAATCGTGAGTTTTCTGAAAATAGTTTGTACTAAAGTAGTAGTATAATGAAGTGAATTCTAGATGGAATGTGAATTACTTTAATTCTGGTGGAAATGGCGCTCATTATAAACCATATGATTTAAAAGAAAAATACTTCGTATATGCTTCTTATTTGCATGATAGCTCACTCATTTTACACGCAAAAAACTTGTAACAGCACTCATTTTAAAGCTTATGTTGAGCACTATAAAACCCAATTTCACCGAAATGCATAAAATGTAAAACCTTGACACTAGATGGCTTTAAATACAACAATTAAATCTTGAACGAAATAAAAAACGACTTTGCTCTTTCAAATCTTGCTTAATATTTTTCCTGGAACACTTTATGTAATACCGATTTATTAAGATTTTTATTGACATTATTTTGTTCATTACATGATTTTCGTTAAAATGTATATTTTAGGAGAAATATATGAATCTTTAGTGGCGTAACTTGACAAGTATTAGTTTTTTTTGAAAAACTATAAAAGACATTTTTTTCTTATAATTAGTTCTTCTATCGATTTCCGACGTTATTTTGAAAAAATGTAATTACACAATTGAGAAAAGGTGTCATGTTATAGCGCAACCCGAATTGTTTTCACTTCTGAACTTGAGGGTAAGATGAACCTAATTCCAAAATTTCATTCAAAAAAAAATTCAGAGGTTATACCCTTTTTTCCTCTCCATTTACTGCACTATCCAGGTATTTTTCTTTTAAGCCTTGTCGGCTAGCCTTCCTGGTATAAACGATATGCTAGTTGGTTAGGATGGACGTCTATTCTGCTCTTATAATTAATGGCAACCATTGATATATGTCCTTGAATTGTAGGCCTGTGTCTTTGTCGAGGATCCATGTTGCCGCAGGAATTTGTTCTGTACACGTTGTATTATGTTTAAATTGCTCTTTTTAGGAGTACCCCAAAGTTGTAATCCGTAGGTCCATACGGGTTTGATCCCCGCCTTATATATAAGTAATTTGTTGTAAGTTGATAATACTGATTTTCTGTTCGAAAATTAGATCTATTTGTGTCTTTTCTTCTTTATGTATATTTCCCAGTTCAGTTTCTTGTCTAAGTGAATGCTGAGATACTTCATTGATTTTTTGAACGAAAATGAAAAATAGGTGTTGTCCGATTGTCACACCCAATATGCACACAAAATTTCATGAGAATCGGTAAAGCCGTTTCGGAAGAGTTTAAACACCGCGACACGAGAATTTTATATATTACTAGCAAACCCGACGAACTCCGTTTCGTCACCAGATGGTTTCGTGAGAAAGATTTTTTGTTTGTTTTATATTTGAACAGGAAAAAATTGATTTTATTACACAACAGTAATGAAATTATTTCGATTACAAAAATGATGTGTTTTTTAGTTGAACTTCTCTAAGTAAATGAAAGTGAATCCACAAATTATCCGTTTCATTGAAGTGCTCTTTGGTAAACCACATTTTTTGTTTTTTGGTCTGACGTTAACACAAACAAAGCGGATGGTTTTCCAACTCGTGAACAGGCAACGTATAACTGCCCATGTGAAAAATAATGATTTTCTAAATAATCTATTTGAAATTTATCCCGCAAACACTAAGCGATCGGCCTTGCGACTTGTTATTGCGAACGCAAGGCGAACTGGAAATTGCAATCGTTTGAAGTCAAACGGAAGACTAGTCGGAATTATTGGTATGTCACCAAATCGCCAGCAATTTTCGATTGAATGGTGAAATTCAGTGCGTGTACATTATTATTCTTTGTGGCAAGAATTGCTCGTTGACTTAACCAAGCATAATTCTCATAATTCTCACTAATGTCATTACTCAAATTTTTAATTACGGTGCGTGAAGTGCCTGCAATTTGCATTGAGGCACGATCCCATGCACCACTAATATAATCTTAGCTATAAACCTTACGGAGCCCGAGACTTTTCCAACGAATACAAAATTGTCGAAATCGGTTCGTGCGATTTCCCGCACAATTAAACCCGATTTATTTTTATATATGTGTAGATAATATTATATTATCTTTTTTTTAGGTGCAAATGCGATGGGCATTACCTCAAGCTCAACTTCCATGTTTGTCCCCGGTCATCAATCTTTAGCATCTTTAGACCAATCTGGTGCTCCGATTCCTGATGACAGGGCCAGTGTGCATTCGGGAAGGAGCAGCGCAAACGGAAAGGATTCACAAAGGTGAGTACAATAAATTTATTGTTTCGTGTTTAACTTTTTGATTAATAAATTTGCTCGAGCTGATTTGAGTTGGAATCAACATTCCACTTGTCTCTTACCAAGCTTGTGATTCACACCTGCTTCCACTTTATATTTTTACTGCTGTAGTGTGTGGCTTTATCTTTAACTAAAACAAAAGGCTTCTCTGTTTTTTATCACACACACACACTTGCATATCTGTAGTCATTCATAAAACTTATTTGCCCGATACACCATCGTGAATAAATCATATCATTAACAAATGGCCGAGAAGTATGCTGCACCAGCAGCAGCAGTATTATGCTCAGCAGCAGCAGCATTATTATGTGCAGCAGCAACAGCAGCATCAGTATCGAAGCAGGCACCAGAGGCAGGCGTCCAGGACTATTTCGGAGTTTTCGGATTCAAATTTCAGGTAGGTATTTGATAATGGCGATAAAATGACTTTTATTGATGTCGATTTATTTTGTTTATCAACTAGTGGTGTATGATAAGAAACTTCCGATATTTTTTCAAAGAATTTTCAAGTTTTTTGATTTTCCAAAATATCTTTTTATATATTTACTTGTTTATTAAATTTTATTGATTTATAGGAAGATGGTGTTGCTTGTCATTATTATTATTATTATTAAATGTGTGTGGTTCATCATTTTTCATTCGCATGCATCATCATCATCGTGTCTGTACATTTATGTTTTGTGTTTGATGATTTTATGAAAATTCAAGTAAATTCAGGATTAATTGATGATTTTATAAATGCATGTTTTTGTAGATATATATATAACTAGCAAACCCAACGAACTCCGTTTCGCCACCAGATGGTTTCGTGAGAAAGATGAAGAAATTTTTTGTTTGTTTTATATTTGATAAGGAAAAATTTGATTTTATTACACAACAGTAATAAATTTATTTACATTACAAAAATGAAGTGTTTTTTAGTTAAACTTCTCTAAGTAAATGAAAGTGAATCCGCAAATTATCCGTTTCATTGAAGTGCTCTTTGGTAAACCACATTTTTTGTTTTTTGGTCTGACGTTAACACAAACAAAGCGGATAGTTTTTCCAACTCGTGAACAGGCAACGTATAACTGCCCGAGTGAAAAACAATGATCTTCTAAATGGCACGATGCCATGCACTACTAATTTTCTTAACTATAAACCATGCGGAGCCCGAGACCTTTCCAACGAATGCAAAATTGTCGAAATCGGTTCGTGCGTTCTATTTCTCTATTTAGTATTTAAGTTATATCGTCAGGAAGGAAAAACCCGACTTATTTCTATATATTTTATATGTAGATAAGCAAGTATATTTAAAATGTATACGTTTCGGCTAGAATCCGAGCCCTCATTCAGTGGAAAAACTAAATAATTAGTCAGTCAATATTTGTTACAAGATAAAATAAAAATGTTTTTGAGCAGACATCCAACTCAATTATGTATCTAAAAATTTTTAATAGACTTTCATACGTTTCGAATCCTAATTTGAGTAGATCTTGAATCTTTTTAAGTAGATAAAATACATTGGAAAATAAATAGTATTTAAATTGAAAAAAATGTATTAAAATTGATACATATTAATTATAATTTATATCTAAATTATAGAAAAATTGACGTTTTTCTTAATTTTAAAAAAATATTTTTGCAGCAGGTGCCCGAATCGGATGGACGTCGTTTTTATATAATTTATATAATTGAAATTTAAATGTTTTCATTTAAATGTTTGCATATGTAGATTTTCACGACAGATATCGGTTAGGATGGACGTCTTTTTAATATAAACTAGTCGTGCCTTAAGGCAAATTGCTGGAATTTCTCGTACCATAAATTTAAATTTTTAAAATTGATTAAAATGAGATTTTTGGAAAATTTGATTTGAATTTTTTTTTATACTTTGATTTTTGCTTAAAGTTTCGAACTTTCTTTCAAAGCAATTGTGCCACGTAGCTATTCTAAAGAAAAAAGATGGAAGCGCGTAAGCGCCGCATCGCAAAACTCATACTAATTATTTAAATATCTATAAAATATTTGATGTGCGTATGTCTAATGATCATGTTTGATCTCCAAAACCACTAGGCCTGTCTACCCAAAAATTTAAACGGTACTTCATTTTGTCAATACAAGTAAAATGTTCTTTAAATTATCCAAATCGGACACTACATTCTCTTAAAAATGAAATTACCATTTTTGGTACTTTTTGCTCCGTATCTCCGTAACGGCTGGAACTGCCTTGCCCAAAAACTAATCAGCACGTTTTCTTATCAATACAAATAGAATGTTTTTTGAATTATTCAAATCGGTTAAACCGTGTTTCCGAAATCGTTGACGAAAATTGTATCCGCACATACTTACACACACACACGAATACATACATTTTTTCTAAGGCATGCCAAAATGTTCAAAAACCCCTGAAACGTCAAAATATGCAAAATTTTCATTTTAGATTTTTTTTTTTTCGATTACTCTAACTAAATTATGTATATAAAAAAATTTAATACACTTTCATACGTTTCGAATCCCAATTGGAGTCGCTTTCAGTAGATAAAATACACAAACTAGAAAAAACGGTTAGGATGGACGTCATTATTATATAAATTATATGTTAATTAAAATTTAAATGTTTTCTTTCCTATATTAATTTTAATTTAATTATTTCACTAACATGTTTTTGTTTTAAGTATTTGGTTTATTTAATAATAAATGGTTTGTGCTTTTTCCAATAAACCTCTATTCTATTCTATTTACTGAAAAAGAGTGAAATTGGGAGCCGAAACGTAAGAAAGTCTATTAATATTTTTTCGAAATATAATGTACCTTTTTTTATCTATATGTGCCTGCTCAAAACTTTTTTGTTTAAAGATATATATGTATAAATATTTATTATATGTTTGTTCTGTTATTGTCGTACAGCTTTCTATGTAAGCTATAGCTATTTTAAATATTATTTTCTATATATTATTTTATAGTTTTTTTTATTATTACATCATTGCACTTATAGATTTTGATGTCATTGTTTTCATATGAGATGATTAGTCATTCGACAAAATTATTTGGTTTGTTTTGAATATTTTTTTTTATTTATACAAATAAAATATTAACTAACTGTGTAAGATATGCATGCAGAATTTTCAACTCTTTATAAAATACCAAAAATAAAAATTTAAATAGAAAATTTTGTCAGAAATTAATTTATACTAGTTGTAATTACTAGTTGTAACAATAATTAATTTATACTATTTTAAATAAGATACCATTTTTTTAGAACATTGAAATAAAAAAATCCATTGTTCTAAGGTATACCAAAATATACAGTAACGTTCAGTTTAAAACGTAAACATATGCAGAAATTTTCATTTTTTTTTTTTTTTGCAATTACTATAACTTACCATACGGAAAGTTAAAAAATAATTTATATTCAAATATTTTCATTTTTTGTGTCCATTATTCACATTTACTATATCTATCTATCGATATCCATAGGGAGCTACAGATTCTCCACCAAGGAAGCCAGCAAGAGGAACAAGACTCGATGCTCGACTTCACACAAGATTTAGGTGCAACTTCATCAAGATACAATGAACCTTACACTCTGGACGACCAGCAGGACCTACCACAATCTGAACCAGTCGAACAACGTTATACACCTGCCAAATTTCCTGCTGCACATGCCATTTGCAGTGCCAGAGGCATCAGGTTACTCTGCGCTTTCACCGATGGTGAAATCGCCCTGCACGATTTGAAGGAACTCACTGGACAACATGAGGTGATAATTGGAATATAAACATATATATATATATATATATATATATATATATACTAGCTAACCCGGCAAACGTTGTTTTGCCATAAAAAATATGCCTAAATTGATAAAAAATTAATAAATGTGCCAAAAATCAACTATTTAATAGATTTGGACTCCGATTCTTTGACAAATAGTTAAAAACATGTTATAATTTTCGAAATTATTTGACATTTCATACTTCAAAAATTAATTCACTCGCATCATAGTTTTTTGTTTATTATACTTTTGTCATGTCATATATGTCAATAAAATTTTCTTTCAAATATTATTTATTAGTTAATAAATTAATAATTATTTTAAGTCATCAATTAGTAATTATGTAATTGTTAAATTCATAAGTTTGGCTAAATCAACACAGGAATATTGTGGAAATAAATATTTTTCTACATAAAGATCTGATTTTTGACATTTGCATTTTATTTCAAATTAATTATAACTGTCAAAATATTTTCTTTTCGGTCAAAATTTAATATAATATGATATAATATTTAGTTTGTCAGATTTGTTTTTGTCAGATTCCAATGATACTCTCAGATCGTACTATTCCATTTAAGAGGTTGCAATTTCCTGTAAGATCAGCATTTGCGATGGCAATCAAAATATATCTTAACTGATATATTAATAATAATATTATATTTTAATTACACAAATTTCTTTGCACTCTGATAAATAATTCCAACGCATCGTAGTGTTTTGTTTATTTTAATTTTGTTTATGTCAATTTTTTTTTTAATTAAAGAATAAATTAAATTTTAGTCTAAATCAACGCAGTATCTTTATCTAAATATACAATTTTTTATATAAATATTTGATTTTTTACATTTGCATTTAATTGAAAAATAGTGAATGTCAATTTCATATATCCAATATGCACTAAATTTATAAATGTCAAAATATTTCCTTCTTGGTCCAAAATTAATATAATATGATAATATTTTTTGTACAATAATGTTTTGTATCTATAATTTGCTTGGCAATATTGCCTATAACATAACTTGGAATAATTAATTTATTTGCTTCTTATTGAAGTAAGTTGTTAAACATTTTTTTGTGAAATGTCCAAATTTTGTTTATGATTAATTTTAAATTCAATATGCCGCTTTTTTATTGTGATCTCTGATCTATAATGTTTTGATGAAGTTTTGGTTTCTGAAATAATTTCGTAAGCTAATTAATTAAATCTAAATCGTAAATCTATTTATATAATTATTATCATAAATACTGACGAATGACTTTTAATTTTATTACATGTCAACATTTGTTCAAATTTTTAAGCATTGATTTTTAATTAGATTTAAAACTATAAACAGTGATTTTGAATATAGCATTTCATCAAATTTGGATTTAAATGTTGGATATTTCTATATATGTACATGTTTTTGAATTTTATTTTTTGAAATGTCAATTTTTTTTTTCAAAAATTATATATCGAAATTTCCTTAAATTTTGACATTTGTCATTTTAGTGTTTTGTTTTTTTTTTGGTCATTTTCTGTCAAAATTTTTAGAAATTTATAAAAATTATATATTTATATTTCAAATTTACTTTTCAAAATTTCCTATAACCTAAGTTGGATATATATGCACACGATGAGCCAATAAAATTTAAAATCGGTTCAGTAGTTTGGGCGTCCATCGCGAACCAACATCGTGACACGAGATTTATATATATATATATATATATATATATATAGATTATATAACCAGGATTTATATATTTTTGTTTTTAGTGGAGCAAAGAGCTGTCAGACTATCCCGGTCCACTCATCAGTGGAGTTACTCACAAGAAATCAGTGATCGAGTTCTGCGAAGAGAGGGTTGCTCGTATTGTCACGTCGTCTTTAGATGTCACTTCTTTTTCGTACAGTGGCAGACGTCATCATTTGCAGAAGAATGCTGCTGTTGGACAAAATGGCTCGGATGCTGAATCTCGAGCTCTTATGTGGGAACTCATGATTTTGCTGCTGAGACAGAACGGGGTAAGTAGAAAAAGTTGTTTTTTATATCTTAATTATTTTTTAAGTGAAACTTTTGTGTAAGGTTTTATTAAACGACAACTCGAGGATTTTTTAAAAATGTTGTGAATTGTTTGAGAATATGGCGAGTTGTCTGAGAGTGTTGCAGGTTGTCTGAGACAGTTGCAGGTTGTCTGAGACAGTTGCAGGCTGTCTGAGACAGTTGCAGATTTGTTGAGAGTGCTGCATGTTGTCTGGAAATGCTGCAGCTTGTGTGAAAATGTTGGAGGTTGTCTGAGAGTGTCTCAGGTTGTCTGATAGTGCTGCAGGTTGCCTGAAACAGTTGCAGGTTGCCTAAAACAGTTGCAGGTTGTATGAGAGTGTTGCAGGTTCTATGAGAGTGTTGCGGGTTGTCCTGTAATGTTGCAAGTTGTCCTGGAATGCTGTGAGTTGTTCTGGAGTGCCCCAAGTTGTCCTGGAGTGCCTCAAGTTGTCCTGAAATGCTGCGAGTTGTTCTGGGGTGCCTCAAGTTATCCTGGAGTGGCTCAAGTCGTCCTGGAGTGGCTCAAGTTGTCCTGGAGTGCCCCAAGTTGTCCTGGAGTGCCCCAAGTTGTCCTGGAGTGCCCCAAGTCGTCCTGGAGTGCCCCAAGTCGTCCTGGAGTGCGCCAAGTCGTCCTGGAGTGCGCCAAGTTGTCCTGGAGTGCGCCAAGTCGTCTTGGAGTGCGCCAAGTCGTCCTGGAGTGCCTCAAGTCGTCCTGGAGTGCCTCAAGTCGTCCTGGAGTGCCCCAAGTCGTCCTGGAGTGCCTCAAGTCGTCCTGGAGTGCCCCAAGTCGTCCTGGAGTGCCTCAAGTCGTCCTGGGGTGCCTCAAGTCGTCCTGGGGTGTCTCAAGTCGTCCTGGAGTACGTCAAGTCGTCGCAAGTCGTCTGGGAATGGTGCAAGTCGTCTGGGAATGGTGCAAGTCGTCTGGGAATGGTGCAAGTCGTCTGGGAATGTCGCAAGTCGTCTGGGAATGGTGCAAGTCGTCTGGGAATGTCGCAAGTCGTCTGGGAATGGTGCAAGTCGTCTGGGAATGGTGCAAGTCGTCTGGGAATGGTGCAAGTCGTCTGGGAATGGTGCAAGTCGTCTGGGAATGGTGCAAGTCGTCTGGGAATGGTGCAAGTCGTCTGGGAATGGTGCAAGTCGTCTGGGAATGTCGCAAGTCGTCTGGGAATGTCGCAAGTCGTCTGGGAATGTCGCAAGTCGTCTGGGAATGTCGCAAGTCGTCTGGGAATGTCGCAAGTCGTCTGGGAATGTTGCAAGTCGTCTGGGAATGCTGCAAGTCGTCTGGGATTGATGCAAGTCGTCTGGGATTGATGCAAGTCGTCTGGGATTGATGCTAGTCATCCTGGAGTGCCTCAAGTTTTCTGGGAACGCTGCAAGTTTTCTGGGAATTCTGCAAACTGTTGTTTGTTTGAAAATCTTGTAGATTGTCTGAGAATGTTCTGGATTGTCTTTTAGAATCTTCTAATCTTGTTGATTGTTTGAAAATATTGCAAGTTATCTTGTATGAACCTATTGTAGATTATCTAAAAATGCAGCACATTGTCTTTTTACTAATGCATCTACCTCTTTTAGCGTGTTGTGGGCACAGATATAGCAGAGCTGCTGATGAAAAATTCGAGTAATTCTTTGGGATCTGAAAGAGCTATGAGCCGTACTGACTCTATAGCATCTGTTGCCACAGGAGCTGCATTCAGCGATGAACCGGGCAACTTGAATGACGATCAAGAAGTCGATAGCAACACTCCTGCAAGTGAAAATAATATAGGTAAATTGAATATTTATCAGTAGCAGTATTTATAGATCGTTATTATTATCACTGTTTTATTTTAGTAAGTGGTAGATCACAGAAGGCAATTAGGAAGATTAGTAAGAATGAGTACGCGCTTTCAAAACTGTCTGAGAAAGAGGTGACTGATAAGTTCAGAGAGTATTTGATATACGGGAACTGCAAAGATGCTTTAGGTATATTGGATATACAACAATAATACACTATGCATACATCACGATACAAATAATTGTTTGTTGTAGAATATGCAATGGCTCATGCACTGTGGGGACATGCCTTGTTCTTGGCTTCTCGTCTGCAAGATGCTCGGTCTTTGGCAAGTTGTTTAGCACGTTTTTCGAGCACTGTAAAACCAGCAGATCCACTTAATACACTGTACCAACTTTTGGCAGGACGACAACCACCCGTGGTAAGATAATGATAAAAGATTTGAAGTATTTAGACTTCTTAGCTTGCAGTTTTTTCTCTGGGAATCAATTTTCAACAAAACAAATATATTTTCTTTTAAGGTTACTTGTGCATTAGATGAGAAATGGGGTAATTGGAGACCACATCTTGCTATGATCCTGTCAAATAATTCAGAAAGGCACTCTGAACTGAATCGAAAGGCTATTACTACTCTGGGCGACACACTTATGAATAAAGGTACCCCTCTAACTATTTTTATTAACTTCCCGTAGGGTAGTTATAGTAATGTACCGAAAATCGAAAATGAAAATTTTTGCATTTCTCGACGTTTTGAAGGTTTCTGAACATTTTAAGGCATACCTCAGAAAAAATTGATGTGTGTGTGTGTGTTTTGTATGTCCGCATTTTTTCGTCCACGTTTTCGGGCGCACGGATCAACCGATTTGAATGGTTCAAAAAATATTCGATTGCTATTGATAGGGAGATGTGCTGATTAGTTTTTGGCAAAGGCAGGTCCGGCCGTTACGGAGATATGGAGCAAAGAGTGCAGAAAATACAAATCGAGTCTTTCAGGGATCGGAGTATCGGATTTGAATGATTCAAAAAACATTCAATTGTAATGATTGGGAGAAGTGGTGATTAGTTTTTGGCAAAGGCAGGTCTAGCCGTTACGGAGATACGGAGCAAAGAGTGCAGAAAATACAAATCGAGTTTTTGAGAGAACGGAGTATCGGATTTGAATGATCTAAAAAACATTCAATTTGTAATGATTGGGAGAAGAGGTGATTAGTTTTTGGCAAAGACAGGTCCCGCCATTTTGAAGATACAGAGCTAAATGTGCAAAAAATGGCAGTTTTTGAGTGAACTAAGCGTCCGATTTGAATGATCTAAAAAACTTTCTGCTTGTTTCAACAAAATAATTGCTTTTGGAAAAAAAAATTTTCGTTTCTAATTTTTTTTTCAAAAAATATTTTTGTAAATTTGGATTAAAAATTTAAAAAATTACCCAGGCTAAGCACAGTCTAAGCGCCACTCTGGTACAAATGTTTACCCTAGTGCGTTTAGACTATTTATGCACTGGAGCACTTTTCCAATTTTGTGAAAACTATTGAAAAATGTGAAAATGCCGCCAAGCTAAGCACAGTATAAGTGAAAATGTCGCACAGAATTATTTGCAAATGCGTTTAGACTGTGACTATACGGGAGCACTTTTTCAATTTTGTGTAAATTAGGCAACTATTTTTTTTTTTTTTTTTTTGAAATTGAATTCGAAATGAAATGACGATTGTTAATGTTCTGGAGATAAATTGATTTATGATTTACATTTGATTTGCTCAGATATAACAAGAAATATAGCAAAATTAGTGAAAGTTACAGTATTTGTAATAATATACTTAAAATTTCTCGAATTTTTAATTACGGTACGGGAAGTTCCAGCAATTTGCCTTAAGGCACGATGCCATACACCAGTTTTCGCATTTATTATTATTCATTAGCTAATTTTATTTATTTTTTTCAGGTGATCTTTATGCTGCACACTTTTGTTACCTAATGGCCCAAGTCAGTTTCGGCAAATACAAAATCGACATTGCAAATTCTGGTGCATCAGGAAGATCTTTGAGTCCAGAACGACTTGTCTTGCTTGGTTCATGCCATTTGACTGGCGAATGCTTTGAAGACTTCGCAAAGAACGAATCCATAATGCTGACAGAAGTTTATGAATACGCTAATGGACTTAGTGATAATCAATTTGTCATACCAGAATTCCAGGTAACATCAGTAACACGATAACAATAAATGAATAATGAATCATTTATTTCCTTTTCCCCAGCCTTACAAGTTTCTTTTGGCTCTCCGTATGCTCGATTGCGGCTTATCGCATCGCACCGTGTCTTATTTAGAATTAGTCTCTGAAAATATTCTTCGGGATCCTTCCAAGTACGATCCTGGTTTTATAAGAAGTGTCTACGACTGGTCAGACAGGCTGAGATATTGCTCGGTCGAGGGAGAAGGTTCTGCAGAGGCTGATGAAGCAGGCAATGTTGCTTCTGGAGGCGCTGCTACTTGGATCGGAAGACTGGGAGGTCTTTTGGATAATAAACAAACACAACAGGTAAATAGAAACTAAAAGAATTATATTATTATATTTGCAATAGCAAGTTTTAAGAACTCCAAAATATTTGGTTTCGATGGTATTCCATCTTTCTTTCTACGTGATTGCTCATCTACTCTATCTGATACACTTGCATTTTTATTTAATCTATCATTGCGTACAAACACTTTTCCAAATTGTTGGAAAATTGCATGATTAGTTCCAACTTTTAAACAAGGTGATACATTAAACATTACTAATTACAGGCCGATATCATTATTATCAAACTTTGCTAAGTTATTTGAAAAAATTATTTATAGAGAACTAATTCCTTCTGTTAGAACTTTAATTTCTATTAATCAACATGGATTTATGCCTGCCCGTTCTACGATAATAAATTTAATTTGTATTAAACAATATATAGCTGAGAATCTTGACATTAATGGACAAGTTGACGTTATTTACACTGATTTCAGTATAGCTTTTGACAAAATTGATCATAACATTCTTCTTACTTAATTATCTATGATTGGTCTTAATTCTTCACTTATTTATTTTTTTAAGGGTTATCTTCATAATCGTAAACAGTTTGTCTATCTTAATGGATTCTTGAGCAACATTGAAAATATCAGTTCAGGTGTTCCTCAGGGATCCATTATTGGTCCACTACTATTTATTATTTTTATTAATGACCTTTCTGATATTATTAGCTGTCCACATTTATTATTTGCAGATGATCTGAAACTATATCTCAAAATAAATTCTATTGACCACTGCTTATTATTACAGTCTCAACTTGACTCTTTCCACTCTTGGTGTATCTATAACAAATTACATTAAATATATCAAAGTGCAAGATTCTCAGTTTTTCACATAAATACTTTTTGAATTATAAAATTTCTAACGCCAGCATTGATAGATGTAATAAAATTTCAGATTCAGGAGTTCTTTTTGATTCTGGTTTATTTTTCACTGACCATATAACTGATATTTGTAATGGAGCACATAAATCTTTAGGTTTGATACTGAGAAATTGTAAACAATTTAAATCTACCAATGCACTTCTTTGCATGTACTATTCTATTGTACGTTCAAAATTAGAATACGGTTCGATTATTTGGTATCCTCATCAAATCAACAACTCTGATGCGATAGAGAAGGTTCAGCGAAAATTTCTGAATTACCTTTATTATAAAACATATAAAATTTACGCAGAACGTGGCTTTGACCACAACACTTTACTAAAAGAATTTGGTATTCCTTCCCTTGCCTCACGTCGATTTATCTGTACAATTTTGTTCTTATTTAAACTTTGCAATAATTCTATAGACTGTCCTCTTATTCTCAATCAACTATCCTTTAATGTTCCAAGGCTATCTACGCGTTCACAATTATTTTTCAATTATCCTACACCTAAATCTAATTCACTCTTAAATTCGCCTATTCTACTTATGTCCTCTAACTTTAACTTAATTAATAATGAAATAGATATTCACAATACTTCACCTAATCAAATAATCTCCATCTGCACAAGTTAACCTTTTTATTTTCTTTTCAAATATCTTTCATTATTTTAACTTATTATGTAAATAAATAATATTGTTACATTCTGCATTATATGTAATTTTATGTTAAGCATTCTATGTTAATAACTATATATTGTAATTTTGTATATATTTTAATTGTTATTCATTATGTAAAATAATTGTATTTTTGAGTCCTCTTGGAGAAATCTGTGGGCTATATATTTAAATAAATAATAAA
>NW_020536999.1:3709332-3728486 GCF_003426905.1 Ctenocephalides felis | reverse complement strand
TGCAAAAATAAATTTATCATATAAATATTTACCTCTACAGAAGTAGGTTGTGGAGCAATAGGTTGAAAAAATCGCGTTCGGATTTTCTGCCTAATATTATCGACGATTCACAACCGCGGTTTTATCTTCTTGTGGTTCAAAATTCTGCAAATTTCGCCTATCTTCATTCCGAAAAATCTTGTCCAACGCTAATTTCAAAGTTTTCGTGATCATGTCCACCATAATTGTGCTGGACAAACATACTCTGATTCAGGCTCCGGTTTCAATTTCAGAAACATTTTGACTAGTTAATATATTTTGGGGTTGCTCATTGTAAACTGATTGACCAAATCCTGTTCCTGGTTTTGTTGAACCGACAAATTTGCAGGCTGGTTGGTAAAATTAGATTCTAAAGATTGATGATGTGGTGTCTGGTGATTCTTACTCGTACTATCCAACTGAGCTGGGAAACAGGAAAAGTGTTTTGGTTTATGCATTTGCAGGCTCTAAATTGAGGAGAGATTCAGATTTCACTGACTTCATTTGGTTTAAACCGATGTTTTGGCTAGTATCAGGTAAAGTGTAAGTGTGTGTCAAAACTTGGCTGCATAAAGTTTTGTACAGGCATAATATTTTGACTTTGCGCCGCTGTAATGTTTCTATTAGCAGTTCTATGTGACATCTGACCAGCTCTTCTAACGACATATTACCAGGACCTGACATCGGAGGTAAGACGTTACTAGTTTTAGGAGGTCCTGGTTGCACCACTGAATTCTGACTACTGACAACTTCCACATTACCCCTATCATGATTTTGCAAAGATAAATTCTTAACACCTTGATTGAGGTTATCCAAAGCTTGGTTTGTAAGCATCATCGTTGGTGGTGTATTAAAATTTTCCCCTTGTACTCCGGTACTCGATCCACTGGATCTTCTAGAAACGTTCTGCAAACTGGAAATATTCCTGGGACTATTCTGGCCAATTTTTGGGGGCGCATTTGCTAATGGTTTATTATTTCCTATTTGTGACTCCTTTTTGGCATCGTTAAAAGACCAATTCCAGGACGCGTCGTTGGCTTGTCCAAAACTGGAGATTATGGCATCCGCTTGATCTCTTATTTGATCTTGTATACTGGTAGTGTTTTCCGTTGGTGCTTTTGGTGGCATCGGTTTCCTGTTTGCATTTTTGGAATTGTCCTCCCAGCCCCAATCCCATGGATCGTCTTGTTTTTGGTTCTTGTTGTGGTATCGATGGATTTTGCTGAAAGTTAGAGTTTGTGAAATTTTGCTGTTGCATCCAATTGTGCTGCTGAGGTTGCAGTTGGAGTTGAGGTTGAGGTAATGTTGCTGGACATACTGTTTATTCGCGATCTGTAAAAACAAAACCAGCTTAATAATCTAAGATCAGACCACTTAAGGGGCACGCCTTGTGTGACAACCTAAAAAAAGCCATTTTTGGGAATTAAAAAAAAGAAAAACTTATGAATCCTTTGAGGGTGCATTTATACATGTTTTGAGAATATACGGCAAAATTTTTGAAATAAAATATTAAATATTTTTGAAATGACACGCGATCTCCGGCGGCACCAAAAAATGTCCTCCACTGCGCAGGTGATTGCTGCCTTCGATGACGATGACCCTCGGGCTAACAAAAAAATTGAAAATCAACAAAATGGCGGCACGTTGAAAAAAAAAGTTAAATTTTTCCCAAAATTCTGGTCGTTTTTGATCAGATCAAAAAACTGGAGAGTCATCGCATGTAGAACTATATAGAGGAGATGCAAAAAAAATTGATAGCGATCGGATTATTTGTCTCCGAGTAATCACTCCAGCAATTTCGAAAAAAACGTGTTCCGAGAAAAACGCGTTTAAAGATAAAATAATCGTTATACTATATACTAGAGATGGGCTTATCATATCCGAAGCCGGATCGGTTAAAATTTGACTCCGCTTCAGAGAGGAGTTATATCCACTTAACAACTCCACAACTCCGACAAATTTTGAAACATAATACTTGACACAAATGTGTTCTTTAGTTTATCGTTAACATATCTAAGGATTTATTAAGACTTTGGAAATAGTTTACAAATAGTTCAAACATTTTTCTTAATTTTATTAATACTAATAATTACTATTTTATGCATACAAATCTCAAATTGACAAAAAACTTGGGAATCAAAATCATTTTTGTAATTATTTTTGAAGAGAGAATATACAATTTTTTGAATATGTTTGCTTATGCTATGCTTATTATTATTATTGCTTTTGTCGTTTTTGCTTTGGGAAGGAAGCGGTCACTTTCTTGTCTCACAGGCAGTTTTATGACCTTTTAGGTATACGTTTTTTTCCCAGAAAAGACAAAATATTACTTCAAAGATACAGAACAATGAAATTATGTTCATGTGTGAATAGCTCCAATGTATAATTTATTGAATAGTAAGGGGTGATATTTCTAACTAGGACAATATTTGGCCGCGAATGACGGCAATCAGGATATACCACCCAAAAATATACGAAACAAATACATTGATTCAATCTGGTTTTTCCATAGCCTAAAATAACAATACTTTAGAGTACAAATTTTGTCAGTGATATCATTAGTATTTAAGCAGCAAAAAATATTCAGTATTATATTATTACTTTTACACAATTATATAATTGTGTAAAAGTAATAATATGCTAATCGAACTACACGATATAATATTAATTCTCAAATGGAAATAGCAGAAGATAAATTTTGAAAGCAGAAGTATTATATTTTGCTTTTATTACAAAGTTTATTACATAATTTTTATATAAAATTAATCCAAAAAATCAATTATTTTCTCCTCAAAAGGAAATAATTAAATTGATTTTGATTCTCAAGTTTTGCGTTTTTACTTTGGTCAACACTGCTAAAATTACGAGTCACTGAGTCGATCATCTGGTTGACCGAAAAATTTTACAATCTGTCATTTATTCGTTTATTTGTTTATTTTTTCAGAAAAATTATTTTATTGATATTTATTCATAAATTTTTATTTCTAATAATTAATGGGATTTCAACAAATCCTTAGATACATAAACAACGCACATTAGAACACATTTGCATCGAGTATTTCGGTTTCAAAATTATCGGAGTCGTGGAGTTGTTAAGCGGATATAACTCCACGATGAAGCGGAGTCAAATCCGAGTCGAACCGGCTTCGGATATGATAAACCCATCTCTAGTTTGAACTATTGTAACTATTTCCAAAGTCTTAAAAAATCCTTAGATATGTTAACAACACACTAGGGAACACATTTGTGTCGGGTATTAGGTTTCAAAAATGTCGGAGTTGTGGAGTTGTTAAGCGGATATAACTCCATCATGAAGCGGAGTCAAATTTTAACCGATCCGGCTTCGGATATGATAAGCCCATCTCTAATACATACTGTTTTAAATGGCTGTAACTTAAAAACTATTTAAGATATCGATTTAAAATTTTAGTATGCTATTTTTAAAGTTACAACCTATCGAAATATGGAAAAATTCAAAATTCGATCTTTTTAAAATTTCACACTAGGCGTGCCCTTCAATCTACATATTCTAGACTAATAAAAAAATCCAAACCCACACTATATGTATTATTTAACTGCGCCGTCTGGCCATGCAACGACGTCGTCGTCCGTCCTGGCGGCGGATTATTTATCTGCTGATAACCAACAAAGTTACTAGCGCCGCCTAACGATTGCGGCGGATCTTGTTGTTGATGATAGTGTTGCTGATTCATCACCGCATGCTGTTGATGGAAATGATTGCTTGGATGTTGCACTTGATGATGATTGACGCCCGTGAACCAATTATTGGCGGTCGGGGGCGCTGATTGGTGATGGATGTTGTTAGCTGACCGGGACTGTAAATAGATGAAAAAATGGGGTGATGGTAATGGTAATGGACCTATAATAGCACCTAGAAGGCGCTTTAAGAATAAAATTTGGGAATATTTGTGGTAGGTGAAAATAATATTTGAATAGTAAAATCGGGCAATACTTGGAGTCAATTGTAATTGATGAATGCGAATATTTTCAAGGATGGTTGACACTAAGTGATCACCATTGGAGATAAACATAGAACAAATGCGCTTTACTCTGTATGAGTGTGTTCAGCATATCACAGATGATGCTTCAAAATCAGCGTTTGTTTTAAAACACAGCTTGTCTAGATATAGTACACGTACTTTAAACGTTTAAGAACCAATTTTATATATTAAATGAAAAAAATGTTTAATTTTTTCTCAATATATATTTTTTACAACATATTTGTGATTTTAGTCAAATTAATCAGGTTTATCTTTTCTATTGTAGATTCTAGATATTTATATAAATCTTATCCTAGAATTGAACCCAGAAGTAAATTTACGTGCTACGGTTGACGGGCGACCTCTTTGATATGCTGCAAGAATTAAAATTGTTTTGCCATCTATTTATACTTGTTTATCTATGGTGATCAGTTAACTTGTACCGAATGTTGCTTCATACAAACTGATAGGCAAATAAAATAATAAAAACCCATTCAATTTTACATTAAAATATGTGGACATTTGAGTTATACACATGATAGTTATGACAGGATTCCACTGCATATGTCAAATAAATAAATAAAATCAAATAACACAACTTATGGATATGATTGATAATGAATCGTAACGATTTTAGAAACCGCATAATTATTTTAAGAATAAATATCAACACAGGAGTACCACAAGGAAGCATCATCGGTGCTTGGGGGAAGTTAAGCTTAGAACGTGAATTTATAATTGTAAATGACTTCAAGGCATTATCTTGTAAAACTTGCAAAACATAATTGCTGCAGTGGGCAGACAATAAGAAATAAAAACTGTATGGCATCGTGCCTCACGACAAATTGCTGGAGCCTCCCGTACCATAATTAAATATTCCTATAAAAGAAAATTTAGTTGAAAAAAATATGCTTTAGAATTAAAACAAAATGAACTTTTTTTTTTCAAAAGCAATTGTTTCGTCAATCAAGCAGAAAGTTTTTGAATCATTCATATCGGATGCTTAGGTTCTCTCAAAAAAGCCAATTTTAGCACATTTAGCTGAAACGGCTGGATCTGTGTTTGCCAAAAAACTCATAATACTTCCTTCTCATCATTACAAACTGAATGTTTTTTTTCACGCACGCACACACACACATAGAATGATAACATTCTAGATCCTCCCCCCACGAAGTGATACCTAACGTAGAGGTTTTAGTCGACATACCCAGACTTACTTTGGGATTCATAAATGAATTTCCTTCGATGTACAAAAAAAACACGCACACACATCCATTTTTTCTGAGGTATGCCAAAATGTTCAGAAACTTCTAAAACGTGAAAATATGCAAAAATTTTTACTTTCGATTTTTGGACGATTACAAAAGTTAATAAATATTTTCTAAGTTATGAGAACCTCGACAGAAATTAGCATCTAAGTATATCGATACAAAATGAAATTTTTTTCAAAAAAAATTACATTAATAAGTGACCTCTTTCTATTTTGGGAGAAGAATAAGTTTAGGAAATAAATCTGTGGACAGTAGTTCTATGAGTGATATAATATCATTCTGATGAATCCAAATAAAAAAATATATATAACACCTTGTTAAACATAATTAAAAAAGAAATAAATACTGAAAATCAAGTATATTTCCTGATTCATATTTCATTCGTACACTGAATCGATATTGCCCGATAAGAAGAAATATACACAATAGTATTGCCAGATAAGAAAAATATACACTCACATGTATATATTTAAATATTTAATATCACATGCCGTTAATGTCACAAAAAGTAAAAACAAACTTTCTTATCAAAACAATAAATATATCTGAAATATTTGTACTTTGTTATTATTTTTCTCAATACACACAAGAATGTCGATATGCGAAAAAAAAACAACAATAATCTGCGAATTGTTTGCAATTCGAGCGACGAATTGCAAATATTTTTGGATGCAAAACAGGAAAGATTAGAATGAAATGATTAAACGACTTGTTAAGAATTCTTTAAACTGTATGTATATGGAATTTTGACCCGAATAATCGATTTAATAAGAATTGAGTTCTTAACTTTTCAGAAAAAATCATTACTTCTAAATCAAGTTCTTATCGAGCTTATAAATTTTGGTGTCAAACGATTCAGAATGACTTGAAGGTGAATTAGCAAATCGGATTTTGTTAGTGTTTTTTTTGAAGTTACATTCACAGTTTAAGGATTTCTTAAAAAAAACATCTCTAAAAATATATATACGATTCAGTATCATATTTTGCAGATATAAGATGCAGCAGAGAATTTTTTTTAAATTGCCCAAATTTCGCTTAATTAATATCTCTCCAAAATTTCGATTTTCTATAATTAAAATTTAACAATCAATACATCTCATTTGTCTAGTTTTCATTCTCGTCTGAAATTCCAACGATTATAATTTATTTAGAACGAAATTTATAAAAAATATAAATATCCTTCAAGAAATAAATTTAAAATCCATACGTTTCGCCTTCATTCAGTGGAAACTAAAAATAAAAAAAAAATAAAAACTAAACCAATTGAATCGAAAACATTATAGAGTAAGAAGTACTTATGATTTGTTAATTTTAGAGTTAAAAGTAGAAAATTCAATAATCCATAGTATCAGGGTATCATGATATGGTGATGAATTTTCTGTATATACATTATAATTTTTATACTGTTATTATAAAGCTAAATTTTATTTTACTCATTAATCGTTATATTTTTATTTGTAATCAACAGTTAAATAAAAATTTGG
Source organism: Ctenocephalides felis (assembly GCF_003426905.1). Lineage (NCBI taxonomy): Eukaryota > Metazoa > Arthropoda > Insecta > Siphonaptera > Pulicidae > Ctenocephalides > Ctenocephalides felis. The sequence goes on along the minus strand of NW_020536999.1, from coordinate 3,721,712 downwards.
TCGACTTTCTTCCAAATTAATTAAATAACTTTAAGAGTTTGTTTTTGTACTACTTTAAAAATTATAAAAACCTTCCACAAAAACTAAATATTATTAGCAATCATTTTGCCAAAATCGGTCAAGTCGTTTTTATCGTAATTAACAGTTAAAGATATAAAATTCTTACGGTTATTCGGATTTTGATAAATCTTTTTAGAGTTTGTCAAAGGAAATTTCTAAGATTTAATGAACGATAAAACTATAGTAATAGTGTAAAAATACTCTATTTCTCATTCCTCTTTTATTTCTTACACCCGCTTCCACTCACTCTACCGCACGTGCTGCGTAACCTTGATCAGTGTTCATAATGCACTGCGATTGAACACATACAATATAGGAGGGCAATATGTGCTCATTTAATTTCTCGTTTATTTATATATTAGTATATATTATTTTTTTACACAATTTTAGTGTTCAATGAATTTTACATAATAATTTTTTTCTGTTGTTTTTTCTGGTTTGGTATGTATATAATTTTTTCCTCTTTATATTTTTATATTTAATATCAACTATTGCTATTTATGTAATATGTTTTTTTTAGATTAATGATTGATGACACACATCAAGTGTCGAAACGTTTAATTTTTTTTTTCTATTTAATCTTTTTTTAATTGAACGATTGGGCTGCAAAAAAATGTTCAAATATGTATCAACGTCAACAAAATTATCATCATATATATATGTAAAATATGGCAATAGTCCAATTTTTTTTAGTAATTAATTACCAAATCTATAAATGTTCAAGATTTAATAAATATTATAATACCAAATGTTTAACATAGTTATTTGTGTAAATTGTTTATAATCTAATTAAGATTACAACAAACAATGTGTAATGTATGTTTGCAATGCCAATGTCAATGTTAAACAATAGTAAATAAATGTAATACAAATATAAACAAATAAATGGTAGTAGCAATATTTATTTGTAATTATTACTCATTCATAAAAATAAAAGAAATCATTCTGATGAAGTATCAAGTGGAAATATATTGAAAACAAATCAGAATCCAGCTGCATTGTAACTAGAAGCCATAAATGATTATTATAATATCACAATATTGTTCAAGTTAAAAATCATTATATTGATCGAATAACACCAAAACAATGCTAAGTGATATATGAGAATATATTTGATCTTTACTTCACAATTTGTTTGTACAAAGTCTATTGTATGCTTTTACAATTTATGGAAAATTTAATTTATTCAGTAACTGGTCATGTTGGGTTAGGTTTACCTAAAGTTTTGACGAACAGTAAAAGTGTTGGCAAAATTGTAATGCTAAATCTTCTAATATTAAATCTTTGATAAAGTATTGAAAGGAAATATATGGAAAACAAATTAGAATCCAGCTACCTTATAAGTAGAAACCATAAATAATTATTACAGTATTGCAGTATTGTTTAAGTTAAAAATTATTAAATTGATCAAACTACAACAAATAGAACCTGAAAGATATATTAGAATAAATTTCATCTCTAAATCACAATTTTGTCAAGAATTTGTCTGTACAAATTTTATAATTTGTTTTCACGATTTATGTGGAATTTAATTCATTCAGTAACTTGTCAGGTAGGTTAGGTTTACCTAAAATTTTAACGAACAGTACATATTGGCAAAATTATAATGCTAAGTCTTCTAATATTCACATACTAGTTTTTAAAATATCTCATTTAATTTTTATAATATTTAGTAGTTGAAATTTTGCAAAAATGCAATTTGCTTTCCATGTATTTCCACTCGATATTTCAATGTCAGAAAGATTTGATTTATTTCTCTGAAAGAGTAGTAATAATTACAAATAAATTATTTACTGAACTATCTATGGTAATCATTTGATATTATAATATTTATTTAATCGTGAACATTTGTGGATATGTGAAATTTTGTAATATTTCAAATTTTTCAGTAAATTTATTGATTGACTTTTTTGCATATAACAAATTTATCGATACATCTACCTTCTTAAAGTGATTTTTCATGTACAGTCACCCAGATTAATAGAAATACAATGGATCGAAGGATTACCATTGAACATATAATTGTATCATGTAAAATTATCAAATATTTACATGATACATTTACATGATAGTTATACAGTGCTTTGAGCACTATGATAGAGTTATCGTAGGATAGGTTAAATGAATAAATAAATGCATGGAATGTTTTTGGATATAGACATATATCATTTTGGATTGAATTAGAATCTGATGTGTTACTTGATTTGTACAAATATAAATACAAATAAACCACCTACAAAAATCCATGTCTAAGGTTTTAATAATTCCTTTTATGTCAGAGATCAATTATTATATAGGTGTCCCCAAATTTCCATTCCCATACGTGTCCAATCCTCTTGTCAATTTCTGCCAATTGATTTTTTGACACACAAATAAAATCTAACCTAATTTCTGGCACTGACCTGATCCGTTGCCGAATTATACAAATTAAAAGCCGGATCCTGAGGCCCTTCCGAATAATTCGAATTCTGCATCTTGAATCACTTCAATTAATAATTATATAACACTAAATACACGGACATATGTTAATAGAAAATTTTCTACACATCACAACAGCAGCACCCGATCTGACAGACATATTAACACTGCACGAATTTGACTTGTTTTTTTCTATGAAATCATAATAAATAATTGTTTCGGGTTCGTTTTTTGTTACCGAACGATTTTGTTAGTGACTTGGCGTTAATTGGTATACAAGAAATAATAAAATTAAGCAAGATGTCAATATGTCAGTAGAATTTTTGCTTTGTTGGAACTTTCAATGCGACGGGTTTGACAAATGCGATAGAGGACGCTCGGTGAAAATTTTGCGTAGGTGAGCAGGAAAGGTGGAAAGGTAATGGTTTGGAAATAAACTATAATTTAAATGTAAAAAAATCGATAAATACTTATTTTGGTAATCAAAATTTATAAAATAACACATAGTAGATGATAAAAAAAACAATTTATATCATAAATTTTGCATTTTATTTGAATTTTTATGTGATTTTTTGGGAATTCAAACAAAGCGGGACACACTTCATACCTATTTATATATGGCGGCAAGTTCAAAATTGGTAAAAAAATGAGCTATTTTATACCTTTTACCTTAGTAGAGCTATAATTTAAATGACAAAATAATAAATACTTATTTTATATTGTGAAATTTGCAAAATAATATATAATACATCGTGGGTGGCATCGTGCCTTAAGGCAAATTGCTGGAACTTCCCGTACCGTAACGAAATGTTCGAGGAATACTGAATGTTTTCAAATAGATTATAAATATTGTAACATAGTCTAATATTTATAAGAATTATATAAACTGAATTGCAAAGTTGAGATTATTTGTTTAAAGTATATTAGAACTATAGTCAGAATTAAAAATCAAATCTGAATTATTTTCGATATACAAAAAATAAAAAAAAAAAAAATAATAATAAAACAAAATTTTTTTTTCTAAATCAATTATTTTGTTAAGACAAGCAGAAAGATTTTTGAATCATTCAAATCGGACGCTTAGTTCTCTCAAAAACTGCCATTTTTTACATATTTAGCTCCGTATCTTCGAAATGGCTGGGCCTGCCTTTGCCAAAAACTAATAAACACTTCTCCCAATCATTACTAATTGAATGTTTTTTAGATCATTTAAATCGGATACTCCGTTCTCTCAAAAATACGATTTCTATTTTCTGCACTCTTTGCTCCGTATCTCCGAAACGGCTGGACCTGCCTTTGCCAAAAACTAATCAGCTCTTTTCCTTATCAATAGGAATCGGATGTTTTTTGAACCATTCAAATCGGTTGATCCGTGCGCCCTAAAACGTGACTGGAAATTTGTATCCACACATACATACACACACACACACACACACACACACACAACCATTTTTTCTGAAGTATGCCAAAACGTTCAGAAACCTTCAAAACGTCGAGAAATGTAAAAATTTTCAATTCTGATTTTCGGCCCATTACAGTAACTTACCCTACGGGAAGTTAATAATAAAAACTTATGTTATATTATAAAATTTACAAAATAATATATATAGTATAATATGATACATAGCAAAATACCCATTAGATAATAACCACAATATAAAACAAGTATAAATATATAATAATAGGGATGATATATTGTATATATATATATATATATATATATATTTATATTTATATTGTGTGTGTGTGTGGTTCATATATAATGAATGATAGTTAATTGAATATTTATATTTTATAAGCAAGTAAGATTTACAATAGTGTTTATTGAAATGTGTAAAGAACTTCTTACTTGCATTGTTGCCAGCACAATTTCATATATTCTACAAAACAATATATTATTTAAACAATATAATTATATTATTATTATATAAACCCAAATAAAACAACAAAGTTAAAATTTCAATTTCAATTTCTATTTCTATTTCAATTTTCAAATTTCCCGCGCCATTTCCAGAGCCCCGACACTAGCGCCTTCTCCATTTGACAGATGACAGTTCGATGACGTGTCTTTGAATTGCATATTTTGCATATGGACAGTTTATTAAAGAGAATATATATTTTATTAATTAATTAATTATAAAGAAATAGAAATAAAATAAAAATAAAAAAATGGTGCTAATGACAATGATAGCTCGCGTCGTCGACGGCCTACCTTTGGCCGCGACAATGCAAGAAGATGAACAGGTTACTAAAAATATAAATAAAATAAATAATAAATAAATAAACATGTATTACATTATAGCTAAAAATACTATTTTTATGTTGTAGTCTGGAAGGAGTATATTAGAATATCAAAACCAAGCTAAATTATTATTTCGAAAGCTCGGTATTCAGTCTCCGGCAAGATGTACTTTGGAAACAGGACCGTATCTTTTCAGTACGTTGGGACATCAAATATATATAATAAAAAATATATAAATTAAATGAAATTAATATGTGTAAATTTATATTTTAGTTATTTAATAGAAATGAAGTGTGTTATCTAGTGTTATGTGAAAGAAATTATTCTAAACGCTTAGCATATTCGTATTTTTGGAAGATATCGCTCAAGAATTTCATTCGCAATATGGCAAAAAGGTACTAACATAATAAATAAGTATATATAAAAAATATACATACATACATACATACATACATACATATATATATATATATATATATATATATATATATATATGTTTAATAGTGTTAGGCACGTTTATTCAACCGTGTTGATAAATTTTATCAAATGTTTGTAATACTAACAAAACATTACATCAGCATTCGAATGATGCAATCATAATTTTTTTCAATACATACACAGTACTTGTAGTGCTGATTAAATTACTTAATGCTAATTCTCTAGAATTAGTTTACATTTAATCAATATTGATTAAATTCATTCTTTATTCGTGTTAGCAAAAACAATTGCAGTATTTGTTGATAAGCACTGTAAATTCCAAACAGTGATTAGAATTTATGTTGCATTGCATAAAGTTTGAATAATAGTTGAAAAAATCAAAAATAATTTTTTTAGTACGAATTAAAATTGAATAAATATTTTTAATAGTTTTTTTTAAGTCTGTGTAATGATTTTTATAAGAACGAATCAATTTTGAAAGATTTCATGTTAGAAGAAAATTAAAATATTATAGAGAAAAGTGCAACCAGAAATTTAAATTAACTCATGGTGTATGGCGTCGTGCCTTAAGGCAAATTGCTGGAATTTCCCGTACCGTAATGAAATATTCAAGTAATTTTAAACGTTTTCAAATATATTATTACAAATACTCTGTAACTTTCATATATTTTTGCTATCTTGTTATATCTGATTGTGAGCAAATCAAATGTGAATCATAAATCATAAATCAATTTATCTCCAGAACATTAACAATCGTCATTTCATTTCGAATTCAATTTCAAGAAAAAAAAATAGTTGCATAATTTGCACAAAATTGAAAAAGTGCTCCCGTATAGTCACAATCTAAACGCATTTTCAAACAATTCTGTTCGACATTTTCACTTATACTGTGCTTAGCTTGACGGCATTTTCACATTTTTCAATAGTTTTCACAAAATTGGAAATGTGCTCCAGTATATAAACAGTTTAAACGCACTCGGGTAAACATTTGTACCAGAGTGGCGCTTAGACTGTGCTTAGCCTGAGTGATTTTTTAAATTTTAAATCCAAAATTCCAAAAATATAGTTTGAAAAAAAATATTAGAAACAACAAAATTTTTTTCCAAAAGCAATGATTTTGTTCAAACAAGCAGAAAGTTTTTTTAGATTATTCAAATCGGACGTTTAGTTCTCTCAAAAACTGCCATTTGTTTAACATTTAGCTCTGTATCTCCGAAACCGCTGGGCTTACCTTTGCCAAAAACTAATAACCACTTCTCCCGTCATTACGAACTGAATGCTTTTTGGATCATACAAATTGGATGATCCGTTCTCTCAAAAGCTCGATTTGAATTTTTTGCACTCTTTGCTCCATATCTCCGAAACGGCTGGACCTGCCTTTGCCAAATACTAATCAGCACATCTCCCTATCAATACGAATCGAATGTTTTTTAAACTATTCAAATCGGTTGATCCGTGCGCCCGAAAACGTGGACGAAAAAATGCGGACGTACAAAACTCACACACACACGCACATCTATTTTTTTAGGGTATGCCAGTAAAATGTTCAGAAACCTTCAAAACGTCGAGAATGCACAAATGCATTACTATAACTACCCCATTACTATAAATTATTGAAAATAGTCCAAGTATACTAAAATAGTCAAATGTATAAACAAATTCAAATATTTCAAAAATTCCAGCAAAATTTGCCAAAAAATTTTAAAAGTTGTTCAAGAAAATTATCTCAAAGCTTTTTAACTTTTAAAAATGCAAAAATGTGAATTGAGTTACATAGAAAATATCTAATCAAAAATCCAATTTTTTGAAAAGCTGTTTAATATTAAAAAAAATTCAAATTATGTTAAAATACTTAATGTTAGCATTAATTATGAAACATTGTTGCAAAATAATGAATATTAAAAATCATCAAATATTATGATATAGTTTCAGACAACCTACAAGCGTTCTAGATGTCTTTACAAATTTTCAGACATTCTGCAACCTTTCTAGACTTCCTTACAAAATTTTCAGGCAATACTTTCAAACAACCTTGCATTCTCTCACAATATCAATTTCTATTTTTCCCTCCCCAAGTTTCACTTCCAATTGCAATATTACTTCCAGGTGAATACTGTAACAAGGCCCTACACATCATAGATAGAATTGATACGTACATTCAGAAAGCAAGAAAAGTTTTCACAGACAACAGAGCACGTCGAAACATGAGCAGTATCAATAATCAACTGCAGGACGTACAACGAATCATGGTCCAGAACATTGATGATGTTCTACAGAGGGAACTGTCCTATCAGGTAAAGAAGATAATGTATATATATATATATATATATATATATATATTACATTATATATTTATTTCTTCCAGAATTGGATACAAAAACCAAAAACCTCTCGATGTTGTCCAAAAGTACAAAAGGACGCGACTTATCTTAACACCAAATCTTTGTACGTAAAAGCAGCAGCCGGTTGCATAGCCGTCTTTGTATTTGTTTTATATTTCTTTGTTTTGTAGTAAATTATTTATTGTATTTGCATATTTATATAATGATAACATTTAAAGGAACTTGATTGTTTTATTATGAATCTTGCCAAATTTTGAAACAATGTTCAATTTTTTTGGCAAATCAAGAACTGTTTGAAGATGGGAAACTGTATATATGTATTAGCGTATGATAACTGTAAAATGTTTTAATGAATAAAAATATTTTTTCAAATCAGTTTATAAAAATCGATTGATGAAGGTGTTTAAAAGCATTTTGTCTTAAGGCAAGTTGCATGAGTTTCCAGATATATACGTGAACGGGACGTCGGGATTAATCATTTAATCACGTGATCGATTTTTTTAGGAATTTTGAAACCCACCCAAACCTCTAAAAGCGCCCTCCTTCACCAAACATCACGTGTATTTTTAGTTATGCAAACTTTTGCGATCGAATTTTTCGAACTCACGAAAAAATCGTAAAATTTGTGATTTTTTTAACATCTAGGTAAAAAATAAATACACGTGCTATCTTACTACACCCTTTCCTTCCCCCACGTCATATTTTGTGATTTTTTGACAAATCTCCCCTCGCCCTAAAAGCCTCACGTGATTAATAGACAGATTGCTGCAACTTCCCGTACCAAAAATTATTTTTTTTTAAAAAAAACCTTGAAAATTTTGTGAATACTGAAAAAAATAGATTTTTGAAAAAAATTGACTTGTGGGGGCGTTCGTTAATCACGTGACGTTTTAGCGGAAGGGGAGGTTTGACAAAAATCACGTGATTTTTTGTCAAATGCCTCCTTCCCCTAAAAGTTTCACGTGATTAATGGACAGATTGCTGCAACATCCCGCACCAAAAATTATTTTTTTTTAAAAAAACCTTGAAAATTTTGTGAAAACTGAAAAAAAAATAGATTTTTGCAAAAAATTGACTTGGGGGGCGTTCATTAATCACGTGACGTTTTTCGGGGAAAGAGGAGAGGCTTTGGCAAAAAATCACGTGGGGGAGGGATGGGATATAGTAATATATCAAATGCATTTATTTTTTACCTGATTTTTTTTAAAAAATCCAAACATTTTCAGAAAAAATTAAAAATTTTACAATTTTTTCTCGTCACAAAAAATACACTTGATGTTTGATGAGGGAGGGAGAGGGGGAGGTATATCCAAAAATCCTTAAAAATCGGTCACGTGATTAATTTCAGAAAATAAACAAAATGTACAATTTTTCACGTTACTGAAAATACACTTGATGTTTGATGTGGGAGGGAGAGGGAAATCCAAAAATCATTAAAAATCGGTCACGTGATTAATTTCAGAAAAAATAAAAAAATGTACGATTTTTTCTCGTAACTAAAAATACACTTGATGCTTGATGGGGGAGGGGGAGGGGGAAAGGTATCCAAAAATCTTTAAAAAAATCGGTCACGTGATTAATTTCAGAAAAGTAAAAAAATGTACAATTTTTTCTCGTAACTAAAAATACACGCGATGTTTGTTGCAGGAGGGGGAGAAAAATCCAAAAATCCTTAAAAATCGGTCACGTGATTAATTTCAGAAAAAATAGAAAAACGTACAATTTTTTTCCGTAACTAAAAATACATGCGATCTTTGTTGGGGGAGGGGGAGGAAAATCCAAAAATCCTTAAAAAAAATCGGTCACGTGATTTATTTCAGAAAAAATTTTTTTTCCGTAACTAAAAATACATGCGATGTTTGTTGGGGGAGGGGAAGAAAATCCAAAAATCCTTGAAAATCGGTCACGTGATTAATTTTAGAATAAAAAAATGTATAATTTTTTCTCGTAACTAAAAATAAAAGTGGGGGGAGGGGAGGAAAATCCAAAAATCCTTAAAAAAAATCGGTCACGTGATTAATTTTAGAAAAAATAAAAAAATGTACAATTTTTTCTCGTAACTAAAAATACACGCGATGTTTGTTGGGGGAGGGGGAGGAGAGGGAAGAAAATCCAAAAATCCTTGAAAATTGGTCACGTGATTAATTTCAGAAAAAATAAAAATCCAAAAATCCGGCCGGGAATTTTTTCAAACTTTTTTCCAAAACAATCGCACTGCGTTAGCTACGTAGAGCTGAAAAATCGGAGCGCGTAAGCGCCGCGTCGCAGTCTAACTAATAAACATTGGTGCGGAACCCATAAGAATGTAAACAAAATTTGTACTTATTATCAAAATCTCTAAAAAAATCTGATAATTGGATGTGCATATGTCTAATGAACATTTTAGACTTACAAATGGCATTCATTTTCACTTTTTTTATTGGATCTCCAAAACTGTTAGAACTGCCTTGTCAAAACTTTATACAGTTCTTCATTTCGTCAATTAAAATGAAATGTTTTTTGAATCATTCAAATCGGACGCTACGTTGTCTTAAAAACTGAGTTACCGTTTTTGGCACTTTTTGCTCCGTATCTCCGAAATGGCTGGACCTGCCTTTGATAAAAACGAATCAGCACATCTCCTTATTAATAGAATGTTTTTTGAGTTATTCAAATCGCACACACACATCAATGTTTTTTAAGGTATGCCAAAATATTCAGAAACCTCTGATACGTTAAAGATATAAAAATTTTCATTTTCAATTTTTTTTGCGATTACTATACTTACCCTAGGGGAAGTTAAAAAAAAATAAATTTATCAAATCTTTGGAATGTATTATCAAAATAACAATTAACAATCATACTCATCAATCAATTTCAATCAAATTTTATGAGTATAACCAAATTATTATTATTACTTAAGCACCTATCTGTATCTGTATGTTCCACTTCAGCAGACCTTAATATTCCTAAAAGCCTTGTCAGCAATTTCAACGAAACATAATTGTACAATTTTTCACTCTCAACCTCGACCAGACCAAGTAATGTCCAGTCCGATGATCGAAGCTGCATGAAGAGCCGCTGCTTCTGGATACAAAACCGTGGCACATCCCAAACCCGAAGGAAGATTCAAACTGGACCAGAACGTCTTGGCTTGGCTCGAGTGGCAGATGTTACTGGTGGACAGTTATTACTGGGTAGCTGGTGTTGCCGGAGAGGACTGGACCGAGACCATTGGATCTGGGAAAAAAAGAGATAATGTTAAAAATAAAGTACGTTGAAGATTTGCTATTATTGGTGCAACTGTTTCATTTTTTTAATGTTTTAGTAGAATAAAAAATGCCTTTTTTTTAATTTTTGACTGTAAAATGGCTGATAAGTAATCTTCTGGAAAGAATTGTATATGGTAACACCATTACTTTTGTCACACTAGGCAACACTGCTGCCCAGTATATTATCAGTAGCAGCAGTAACTAGCATTCAATAGATAGATTTGGGATTCTAACTGTTCAGGTCGATAGTAACTTTTATCAGTGAATCGATATCATTGTGATTTCCGTACTCCGCTACATTATTCGGAAAAATAAATTGAATTGAATTAAAATAGTGTTTAATTTATTAAACAAGTTCTGCAAGACATACAGTCTACGAATTTTTTGGAAAATACTTCCATCTTCAAATAGGACAAATTTTGAAATAACTTTCGTGAGACTTTGCGCAATTTTGATTTATAAGGGTAAAGAGCATCTGTAGAATCCAAATAAGCACTTTTTGTGAAAATGCTATAAAAAAAAACGACTAAATATTTCTCAAATTTCTTTTATTATCTTTCCGAATAATAGTGGAAACTAGGGCATCTAATGGCATCATGTTTTAAGGGCAAATTGCTGGAACTTTCCGTACCGTAAAGTGAATTTGATCTCAAAAAAGAAAAAATTTTTTTGAAATTTTTGATATTTTAAACATTTTTAAAAATTTTGAAAGTATTTAAGGAACTTGAATATTGAAAAAAAATAGGACTAGTGGGGTGTATGGCATCGTGCCTTAAGGCAAATTGCTGGGAACTTCCCGTACCGTCGTAACGAAATATGTTTGAGGAATATTAAATGTTTTCAAATAGATTATTAGAAATATTGTAACATTGTCTGAATTTATAAGAATTATATAAACTGGAATTGCAAAGTTGAAATTATTTGTTTTTTTTTTTAAAGTATATTAGAACTATAGTCAGAATTAAAAATAAAATCTGAATTATTTTCGATATACAAAAAAAACTAAGAAAAAAAAAATATATACAATTTTTTCCCAAAATTAATTATTTTGTTAAGACAAGCAGAAAGTTCTTTGAATCATTTAAATCGGAAGCTTAGTTCTCTCAAAAACTGCCATTTTGTACATATTTAGCTCCGTATCTTCGAAATGGCCGGGCCTGCCTTTGCCAAAACTAAATAAAACACTTCTCCCAATCATTACTAATTGAATGTTGTTTAGATCATTCAAATCGGATACTCCGTTCTCTCAAAAAAGTCGATTTCTATTTCTGCACTCTTTGCTCCGTATCTCCGGAAACGGTGGGGACCTGCCTTCGCCAAAAACTAATCAGCTCTTTTCCCTATCAATAGAAATCGAATGTTTTTGAATCATTCAAATCGGTTGATCTGTGCGTCGAAAACGTGACTGGAAATTTGTATTCATACATACAAATACACACACACACATATCCATTTTTTCTGAGGTATGCCAAAACGTTCAGAAACCTTCAAAACGTCGAGAAATGTGTAAAAAATTTGAATTTCGATTTTCGGGCCCATTACAATAACTTACCCTACGGGAAGTTAAAAATAGTGATATTTTGTGAAAACTTGGATTTTTTTTTTCAAAACTTACATGGATTTTTTTTT
>NW_020536999.1:3695342-3708332 GCF_003426905.1 Ctenocephalides felis | reverse complement strand
GTAATAATAGTAAGAGGACTTATTACATTGTTACTTGATAGTATTAGTACTTTATTAGTAACTAGCTGACCCAACAGACGTTGTCCTATACCCATGCCTAAAAAATCAAATTTTTTAAAAATCTATACTGGTATTTACTGTTTAGTTAATAATAATCATTAATGTTTTTACACTACAATCTATACCGAAATGTATGTACAATTTCTACACTTAAATTTCATCACAACATGTTACATATATCAAACAGATAAATATCGAAATATGGTTATTAACATTGTATATAAATAATTTTACACAACATTTTTTAGAACAAATTTATCTTTAATATATCAATTAACGGGATATACAATATTTTTTGTCAGACCAGGAGGTGCATAAATAATTAAATTGTTTGTACTTCTAACTCTCGAGTAAGCCACATCTAGTTAATAGCATATTAGACCATGACTAAAACGTGCATTTTTTAAGTTAATTTTGCAAAATAACTGTAAATAATTAACTGTATATAACCGATTGGCGTATAATAAATAAATAAATAAATAAAATAAGTTCATTGCCTGCTCTTGTGACTTGGAGTTCCGTCTAACAATTTATATGGTTTTTTTTAGATAAATATCGAATAGTGTGGCTTATTGCTCAAACCTAACTGTACTTTGCATTTGAACAATTGAATATTCACACAAATTTCATACTCCAGACTAAACCGTAAAAGAATGAAAACACTCTATTTGGATAAAAGATGCAGTATAAAATTACGAATAAAATGATATATAAATCGATAAGTATGTTCATATAATTTTCTCGAGATTTTCTAGTTTTCTTTGAATTTTACTACTGCAACTCGCCTGTAGGCCACACTGTCAGGAATTCGAAGTTGCAAAACATGGGAAAAAATCTAAGAATTTTGAGACCTTTCTAACGATGTATAAAACTTTGTTTTCTTTAGAGAAATATCGAATAGTGTTAATTGTGAACTATTGAATATTCACACAAATTGCTTTCTACAATCCAAACCGTAAAAGATACAAAAAAACTTTGTTCGGACGAAAGATGCAGATTAAAATTACGAATAAAATGATACATGAAACGTTAAGTGATTCTACGTTTAAGTTAGAAAACGTTTGTATGAGAAAAAGAAAAGGGCTGTTTTTAGGGTTTTCCGGCAATTATTCGATTTTTTCTCGCCATAAGAACCATCCTTGGACATCAACAAACATTTTAAAAAAAGAATTGGCCAAATTGGTCCAAGCGTTGTTGAGTTATGCGCTTACCAACACATTTTGCGATCCATTTTTATATTTAAGATAGGACTTATTGCTTATAATATTATTTAATATTGGCAATTATATATTTTTATTTTGTTTTAGATGCTACTCAGATTTTAGATCATCAAAATACTACTGAACCGATCAATCAAACTTATGCTTCTCCTACGGAACAGGAGTCTTATTGGACTCACCAGCAGACTTATCAGCTTGATGTAAGTTTTTAATATCTTTTATATAATTTTGAGTGTCAGTTTTTCTCAAAACAAAAGCACAATTTTGTAATTATAAAATAGACATTTGACTACATGGACTGCTAGTCCTCGTATGTTTTCCGTTGTATATAGTGCTCAACTGTGACGTCACATGTCTGAGCAAACATTGCCGACGACAATCGCGGAATCTCCCTCATATGTTACGTGCCTAACATAGACCTTATAATATATAAACAGGTGCATTCGATTTTATGTACATTAGTAATATTATCATTTCTTACAAAATTATCAGTCATCAGAATTACCATTATATCATTATATGACATATGACATTTTATCACTCGGGAGAGTCCGCGATTGTCGTCGGCAATGTTCGCTCAGACGTGTGACGTCACAGTTCACTTCTATGTTTGAGCACTTATTTTGAGCTCGATTAGCAGTCCATGTAGTATAAGGTCTATGATTTTATAGTTTCAAAAAAATGCATGTTCCAAAATTTCTAGATTTATTTTTGAGAACGACTTTAATAAACTAGCTGTTAGTGTCATTTAGCCTTAAGGCAAATTGCATGAACTTTCTGCCATGTGTAAATCATAAGAAATCAATATATTAATTTCTGCTTGATTTAGAGTTGTGTAGAGCACCTTAATATAAGAAACTTTTGCAGATTAATCAATTTTGCACTATTTTTGTCCTTACACATTATTCAAAAACAAACACGTACCAAATACGTACACGGAGTATTTTCTAAAAGCGCATTAAATTTTAATTAATCTTTATAATTAAACCACTGGACTACAGCAGCCCTACAATATTTTAGTATGTTTATTACGACTATGTACTCCATCGTCATACAAAAATCACTTAAATCTTCGATAACTTTCATTTATCAATTACGAAGAAACGGCTCGGCCTATCTTTGTTCAAAATTAATCAGCACTACTCCCAAATAATATCTGGAATAGTTTTTGAATTTTTAAAATCGATTCAGAATTTTTGGCTAAAACGTGGACGGGATTTTTTTTACATTTCGCTAATATAAAGAAACGGCTCAGCCGATCGTATCATAAATATAACTAACGCTAATTAGTATCAAATTTTATCGAATGGCTTTTAATTTTTTTAAATCGTCTTAGCCGTTTTTGAAAAAAACGTCGGTTAAATGGTCATTTTTGAAACTTTGATGAATTTTTAAAATTAAACGACTTTTCGTAGGGCCGTAATATTTAAGTATGTTCTATAAGACCATGGTATCTATCGCCAAAAAAAGTTTCATAAAAATCGTCGTAATTTTTTTTAAACATTTAATTACAAGAAAACGGCCCGGCCTATTTTTACCAAAAACTAACCAATATCATTACCAACTAATATCTTTCGAACCGTTTTTGAATTTTCAAAATCTATTCAAAATTTCTGGCTAAAACGTGGACAAAAACTTTTACACTTTTATGCTCAAAAAAACGGCTCGGCCGATCGTCGTACAAGACTGAGAAATACTAGTACTTATCTAGTTACATGGAACGGCTTTGAAATTTTTAAAATCGGTGCAGCCGTTTTTGACGAAACGTCGACGAAAGGTGTAAAATCGACTTACACAAACATACTTTTCCCCAAATTCGGTCTCATTCGCTTCAGAAGGGCTTAGAACGTCGAGAAAACAGAAAATTAGCGAATCGGATCTTTTTATGAAAACGTAAACTTCTCCTTCGGAAAGAAAATAGGTTAAAAAATCAGAAAAAGTGTTAAAGAATAGCAGCAACCCTTAATAAAAATTCAAAGTTTGTTAAAGAAAAATTGATATTTTACTTAAAGTCAAAAAAACACTTTAGTAAAAACATTCACTCTCTAAGAGTGTCATGAAAATTGGTTCGATTCGATATTACTAAATAGAGAATTGTGGTAAAAGTGTGAAAATTTAGGGCGGCACGTTTTTTGTGTTTTTACGCCTTATAAAAAAATACATTAGGATAAATTGGACAAAAAAAAATAAATAAAAAAGATTTGCCAACCGATTTTTTGGCAAAACCCAGAACTTCTTTGGCTTTCATTGAAATTTAATTATTAATATCTTGAGAAGCATGTCTATTATCTCGTCGTAGTAGCAAGATTGTCGTCGCTAGTTATTGTCTATCAATGTTGTCCTTCACCTTGATGTGTAGTTAGCACATTATTTTTATATAATTTTGATTCATAAATTTCCTTTTTACTGGAAATGCAGCATAAGGAAGAAGTTTCCGATAGCGAGCAAATTAAGGAATCTAAACCAACCGAAACTACTGATCTCGAGCAAAATGAAACCGAAGTTGTAAGTAATAACCTTCGAAGAAGAAATGTCCGTAAATGTGATAAATCTCATAGCAATATTTGTACAAATTCACTAGATATTGGTCTTCCGGATAAACCTTGCATAGATAATTTCAATCCTTTATCCCATGTGCCTTACGAGCTTCCTACTGAAGATTTAAATCCTAAATTCTTTGATAATTTCTTCAATGATGTTTTACCCTACGAATTACCATCCGATGCCAATTGCATCAGACGAAAGGAAAAATCTGTATCCCCAGATAGATTTAGGCGAAATGTTATTTTGGAAACGGTAGATGCCTGGTCAAATTTAGAAGATAGATCAGAGTCTGGTGATTTAGGTCTGGGTGATGCACTTTTGTTAAAGCCTCTAGTTTTTGGTGGTACTTTTCCTATAGATGCACCTACTGATGTAGCAAAACCCAATAATAATAATGGTAGTAATAATAGTTTTAGTATGATAGTAGTGACGAGTCGGATTTGGAGCCGGAAATTTCGGATAGGAAGTTTAAGGAGATTCTAGATCAATTTAAAGCTGATGATAAAGATGATAAGGTTGATAAGGATTGTGTAGAGTATCCCAGGACTTTTGATATAGATGCTCCGTTTTGAACTTATGAGGGGTATAGTAAGATATCACGTGTATTTATGTTTCACCTGATTTTTTTTTAAAAAGAGTGCGCGTAAGGTTCACACACGATTGAGGTAAAATGTATTTGCTACTGTACAAGATGGCATTTAAGTAAAAATGAATACATCGTATAACAATTTTGAATAATGTTTATTAGTAATATGATAACACTCGTGATGCACACATTTATTAGTGTCAACCATTATGCACATTTATATAATGATAAATCATAAATTATATATTCATAGTGGCATTAAAATATGTATACTATTTAGAAACAATCATGCAATTAAAGTCATACTTAAAATATGACATGATCGGTTTGTCATTGCAATTAGCATTTAAAAATGAATCATAGAGAAATGAAGTAATTGCTGATTAATAAATTCTATAATATTCGTTCACACAGTGGATTATGTTAACAACGCCTAAACAATATTGTTTTTCGCAACTTTACTCATCATGTAATTGTGTTTGAAGAACTTCCTGTAATTAAAATTAACATACATTCATTGGCTGATGGTATTTTTTTTAACTTTTTCGCTGGCGTTAAATCTTATTCTTGAACAGCTGCAATATCTGTCTTGCCTAAAAAGTATTTTCCATTTTAATAACTTCAAATATTTATAGTAACTACGAGTAATATAGAAATAATTTCTAATCAATAAACTTATGCTTAGTACACGGCACAAATGTTTATTATTTTGAAGAACAGGGTAAAATATTCTTTTGATTCAGGCATTTTTCATGAAATCAAGATTTGTACTACGATGTAACTTTAAGATGTTTATTTATCTGTGACGATTGCCTTGTTGATATCGGTACGCATACAAACGTTGATGCCGGTACGCATACAACGACAGATCTCTATTCACATACACGACGACTATTCACAATCGACCCGTATAGAAATGATATCATCGAGAGCGAATGATGTACAGTTCGGGTGTAACGCAATTTTCGTTGCATTTGTACGGATTTACACCCTAGTCGTGCCTAAAGCAGTTTTACTTCAAAAAAATTAAAATTTTACAATTTTTTCTCGTAACTGAAAATACACGTGATGTTTGTTGGGGAGCAGGGGTTACTTTGAATATTACCACGCGTCCCCAAAGGGGAGGAGGGTTCCAAAAATCCCTACAAAATCGATCACGTGAATAATGAACGCCTTCTTACCATAATATTTCTATTTTATCGAAAAATTGACCTCTTGTCTAAATATGGTAGCTTGGGATAACAAAATGGCGATGCGTCAAAACAAAATGGCGATGCGTCCAAACAAAATGGCGCTGCGTTAAAACAAAATGGCGGAGCGTTAAAACAAAACGAGGGAAAATAGTATAAGTAAAATAAAGTAGTACAAAATACAAAAACGATATAAAAAATGAATGTAAAATGTGCTTTCAAATTAGAAAAATATTTCAAAGCTGATTTGTATGTTATAAATAAACTGTTGTATTAATATTTTATATTTTTGCTAATACACACATAGCGAGTGCTCTTAAATTATTGCAATATAGAAATAAGCCTATTAAACACCTAACTTAGTATTTTAAATTAGTCCTTTAGCTATAGTTAATATGATAAATAAATAATAAGTACATATTTAATAAATACACATTTCTTCTAACATTTTTATCATAACAACAAAAAGTATATATGGTTTTTCATATGTCAAGAGCAAACTAAACTAGCTGTAAGTGGAATTCTGTCTTGAGGCAATTATGGCATCGTGCCTTAAGGCAAATTGCTGGAACTTCCCGTACCGTAACGAAATGTTCGTGGAATACTGAATGTTTTCAAATAGATTATTATAAATATTGTAAAATTGTCTAATATTTATAAGAATTATATAAACTGAATTGCAGAGTTGAAATTATTTGTAAAGTATATTAGTACTATAGTCAGAATTAAAATAAAATCTGAAATATTTTCGATATAAAAAAAACTAAAAAAAAAAAAAATTGGAACAAAATTTTTTTTTCCAAAATCAATTATTTTGTTAAGACAAGCAGAAAGTTCTTTGAATCATTTAAATCGGACGCTTAGTTCCCTTAAAAATTGCCATTTTTTACATATTTAGCTCCGTATCTTCAAAATGGCTGGGCCTGCCTTTGTCAAAACTAATAAACACTTCTCCTAATCATTACTAATTGAATGTTTTTTAGATCATTCAAATCGGATACTCCGTTCTCTCAAAATTCGATTTCTATTTTCTGCACTCTTTGCTCCGTATCTCCGAAACGGCTGGACCTGCCTTTGCCAAAACTAATCAGCTCTTTTCCCTATCAATAGGAATCGAATGTTTTTAAACCATTCAAATCGGTTAATCCGTACGCCCGAAAACGTGGGCGAAAATTTGTATCCATACATACATACACACTCTCACACACACACACACACATACACACACACACACACACACATCCATTTGGTTTCTTAGGTATGCCAAAACGTTCAGAAACCTTCAAAACGTCGAGAAATGTAAAAATTTTCAATTCCGATTTTCGGCCCATTACAATAACTTACCCTACGGGAAGTTAATATGCCATGTACTTTAAACTTTAAATAAATTAACAACAAAGCATTTATTATCAAAGATATATTATTATTGAAATCTTATTTAGTTTTTTCAAAGAAGAAATTTGTTTTTTTCGTGAATTGTCCTTTTTCTGTGATTAAGATGACACACATACAGCGTCGAAACGTTTGGCATTTTTATCATATGCTATGTTCTTTAAATTTTAAACAAATTAACAACAAAGCATTTATAATCAACGATATATTAATATTGAAAGCTTATATAGTTGTTTCAACGAAGAAATTTGTTTTTTTCGTGAATTTTCTTTTTTCTCTGGTTAGGATGACACACATACTGCGTCGAAACGTTTGCTTTCAAAAGTTTCAAGAATTTATAAACATACGAGAAAGAGACAGATTGATGATGCGCGAGATAGATACAAACAGAAAGAGATAGACAGACGGAAGGCAAAATAGATAGAAAGAGAAGGAGATAGATAGATGGAGAATAAAATAGATATAGAGAAAGAGATAGATAGATGAAGAGAAAAATAGACAGAAAGGGAAAGAGATGGATATATGGAGCGCGAGATAGATAGAAAGAGATGGAGATAGATATCAGAAAGGAGATAGATAGAGAGAAAGCAAGATAGATAGATGGAAAGCGAGATAGATATAGAGATGGAAAAAGATAGGGACATAAGTATAGAGTGAGAAAGAGTTGCGTAATTTATGGACGTCTTCTCCTTGATTTTGTATGTTTTTTCTTTTGGTTTAATATTTTTCAGATCACTCTTCATTATTGTTAGATATTGAAAATATTGTAAATGCATTATTAGAGTACAATTGTTTATAACAAAATGTGATATTAGATTTGGTAATAAATGTCAATTATTTATTGCAAACCGGTTGATTGATTTATTTTGTGTTGGTTTTGTTTTTGTTTCTTACATTTTTTTCATGATTTTTTAAACCTTTGCATGTATATGGACACCACCAAATCTCACATCACAGAGACTTTTCCAAAAAATTTAAATTAATTGAAAAATTAAGCAAGTTTAAAATATTGATTGTATATTAAAAAGAGATTTAATATTTTCATTATTGTTTGTTTTTGTGTTGCTCAATTTTTTGGTATAATTTTTTTAATTTTAAACGTTTTCAAATATATTATTACAAATACTGTAACTTACATTAATTATGCTATATTTTGTTATATCTCAGCTAATCAAATGTAAATCATAAATCATAAATCAATTTATCTCCAGAACATTAACAATCGTCATTTCATTTCGAATTCAATTTAAAAAAAAAATAGTTGCCTAGTTTATACAAAAATTGAATAAGTGCTCCTATAGTCACAGTCTAAACGCATTTGCAAATAATTCTGTGCGACATCTTCACTTATGCTGTGCTTGGCGGCATTTTCATATTTTTCAATAGTTTTCACGAAATTGAAAAAGTGCTCCAGTAGTACATAAACAGTCTAAACGCATTTGTGTAAACATTTGTACCAGAGTGGCGCTTAGCCTGGGTAATTTTTTGAATTTTTAATCCAAAATTACAAAAATATTTTATGGAAATTAAAAAAAGATGTAATAATTTTTTATTCTCAAAAGCAATTGTTTTATCAATACAAGCAGAAAGTTCTTTAGATCATTCGAATCGGACGCTTAGTTCTCTCAAAAACTACCATTTTTTGCACATTTAGCTTTGTATTTCCGAAACGACTGGACCTGCCTTTGCCAAAAACTAATCACCACTTCTCCCCATCATTACAAATTGAATGCTTTTTGGATCATTCAAATCGGATGCTTTATTCTGTCAAAAACTCGATTTTTATTTTCTGCACTTTTTGCTCCGTATCTCCATAACAATTGGACCTATCTTTGCCAAAAACTAATCACCACTTCTCCCTATCAATAGGGATCGATTTTTTTTTAAACCATTTAAGTCGGTTGATCCGTACGCCCGAAAACGTGGACGAAATATTGTATCCATACACACAAACACACATCCATTTTTTCTGAGGTATGCCAAAATGTTCAGAAACCTTCAAAACTTAATGTAAGAAGAAAAGTAAGGAAGAAATGTAAAAATTTTCAATTTCGATTTTTGGACTATTACAACAACTTACCCTACGGGAAGTTAATTTAAAAATAAACCTTTTTTTTAAATATAACTAATGATATAATCTTGTATATTCCGTCTCAGGACACCAGTCAATAACTTATAATTAGTAATAATTTACCAAGTTTACCAGTTAATAATTAGTAATATGAAGTTTGTTCAATAATAATTTTAAAAAATCTTTCAGGAATTGACTTGATTCAAGAAATCAAATTTTTTATTCAAATTGACAAAACTTGCAATTTATTTTTAACTTCCCGAAGGAGAAGAGAGGTATATCACTGCATTACCCAATTTTTATCTGTCATATTTTTTTTATCAGCAACCAACTCAGAGCATGCCCCAAATATCGATGCCAAATTCGTCCCCTGGTGCAGGAGCACCAAAGAAAAATTTCATGGACCACGATCCCTTCACCGGAGAAGACTTTTCCTCAAAAAGTTCCAAAGTCGAAGATTCCACTGATGGAGGTAAAAAAGACAGAAAAATTTCCGACGGGAGCAACTCTGGCGGCAAACAGACCGCCAGTGGCGGCGGAGGCTCTGGCTGGTTCGGGGGCATCTGGAACAGACTGTCGATGAAGCCGAAGAATCAGATGATTTTGCCTGATGATAAAAACCCAGCGGTAAGGAGAATGAAAATATAAATAGTAGTTTTTTTTAACCAACTAGCTGACCCGGCAAACGTTGTTTTGCTAAGTAGGGTATATTCAAAACAATTTCTAGAGAATCACAAATATTAATACTTTAAGTGTATACGGATGTGTTGTTTGAATGCTATATACAATGAGGTATTATAAAAACAATAAACCCCATTAGTTTGTCTATATTTTGTCTGTAAGTTTTATACACTTTCCATACAAAACATGGTATAATCTAATTCAAGTCTTTTTTGGTCTTTCGACTTATTGATTACGTTCTAAGTCTTTCAGATTCTTTTTGCATTCTGGATTTTGTGTATAATTGTAAATAATACTACTGAGCTTATACAAAATTTTCAAATTTATGCGAGGAGATATAGAAAATGAATTAAGTATTTTTTCTTTGACCTGCTTTTTGAAAAGTTTCAAGTAACATTCCATGAATTAAAGTAAATTTATTAAAAAGTATATATGTATAGCAGGGCGAGACACAAAGGTCCAATTTGACTTTGAGCAAATATTAATTATATTATAAAAATCAAACCAATTATATCAGAACAAATGACACAATTCAAACGAACAATTATCTGACTACGTTCAGTAAAACTGCCAGCTACTTCATCATTGTAAAATGTGCTTTTTTGATGTCTATCAAAAAATTGTCATCTAGACCTTTTTACGGAGTAACTTGAAACGGCCAAGTGGCAAACAGGTTTAATGTCTTATTTTAATTTTAAAGGTATTTTATAAAATAATTACATTTTTAACTAATGCTAAAAAACTACCAACAGAAGAAAATACTTTTATTATGGATTTTCAAAGATTACTGTTTATCTCCCGATAGCAGTCATGAGAATCAAGGTTAAAGCTGGTTATACATCTTTTTACCTCTACTTTCAAATATTTTTGTTAAACAATGCTTAACTTTACTGGTTTTTGACATATCTTACATATTTTGACATACCAGTGGTGGACCTTTTTAACCCCGGACCTTCATATATTACTATCTATTCTTCGATAAATTCTTGGAAATTATAACTGGGAAAATGTTATTCGACAAAATGTCCCTTTGATCGATACCAAATTTAGGTTCTGAATTTAAATAACATAAATAAAAAATAATATAACCTGGAAAATGTTTTATAAATACCAATGAGTATATAATTATACAAATGAGATCTTTCAGAGCACCGTGTTTGAGAAAAATATGCCAAAAAGTGCATTTTCATATTAACATTTCAAAAAAGTTGATATTTTGAGTTTCTAGTAACACTTACGAAACGTTTAATAACGTTATTGTATATAAATGAAACTACGAAGAAAACTACTTACTACAATTTAATCATAATTAAATAATTTTTACGCAGAACATCCTATTAAGAGTAATTGAACATCTTTTGCCAAAAACGTTTGACATTTGACGTATTAGCCACCGTCCATTGTTTTATTTAAATTACGCTTCTACAAAAATGTTCAAATTAAAAATGTAAATTTCCTACGCGATTTTGAAATAATATCTCACCTTTCCGACAACATACTGATTGGCAAGAATTTTTCAAGAGTAAGACTGGCCAAATCGGTTTAGCCGTTTTTGAGTTTTAGCGGATCATTTTATCGAGAGCTCCATTTTATATATATAAGACATTATCTTTTCTAGATCGTTTGGGATCCTGTGAAGAAAAAGTGGATAAATTCAGAAGGCGGCGAAGACAAATCGAACGGGGACCTCAAACCGCCTCCGAAATTAGCAGATTTGATGCCTTCTCCTCAACCTCAACCACAACCACAAACTCAGTTGAATGAACCTCAAAACTCTATTCCTCAAATTAATTATCCTCCTCAATCACCTTTGATGATGAATACTGGAAATGGTAGCAACGGGGTTAAGGAAGAAGTGGTTAAGGCTGAGAATAAGACTCCTTCTTTGCAGTCGAACATGTACAAGATGCAGAGGAATAGAAGTAAGTGGAAATAGACGGATGAATATATATATATATATATATATATATATATATATATATATATATATACTAGATGTCCCGACAGACGTTGTCCTGCATCCATGTTACAATTTTTTAATATAATATACTAATATTTACCGTTTACCTAAAAATAATAATGCATGTTTTTTAAATTACTTTTCACGCCAAAATGCATATATGTACATTTATAATATGAGCGATGTTAAATGTAGAACTGCTTTAAATAATATGATGAGTCTAAATTCTCACACTATATTGGAAATTGAAGTCTTTTAAACGGTTTAACATAACCATAACCATAACATAACACTGGTAATTCATGTTGGATTAAATTAATTTAATTTTTAATTATTTAAGATATCTAAAATTGTATTTTAAACTTCTCTTAATCGATATCGTGAGGGCCGAATTGTATGTATTCATCTTTAATTTCCCATTTGTTGTTATAAAGTAAAATTTTTACGAATTTTAAAAATATTATGGAAAGATTACTAAAAGTTGCAAAGAAATTATATATTGAAAAAAAAAACTATATTGAAAATTTAATAACCGAATCCTGTGTTGGCGCCCCCTAAGGCGTGCGCTCGTATTTTTTGCTTGCATCGCATTAAAGGTAGGACCGGCCCTGACTAATACTTAATTTCATATTTTAAGTGAATTAATTTGTCATATCTTGTTCATATGTGTATCATTCAATCTGCCATACATATACTGTGGTGTGGCCTTGATTCGATCAGTAGACCACACGGATGGCTGGTATTCGTGGACTGTATATGGAAACTAAAAACGTTCTTCTTCTATGATAATAACAAACTAATAAATGACCTCACTTTGGCCAATAAAAGGAAACTCAACAAAACTTCTAAACTCGACTGACTCGGAAGGAAACTCGAAACTGAACCAAAGAAAGAAAGCAAGCTGTAAGCGTACTGATAACGCACTGGTGGTCGAATTGAATACGGAACTAGATAGCATCCGAACTGAAAATGCACTGGAAGCGAAGTGAACTGGAAATCAACTCAAATAGAAAGAATAGACCACGTGTCGGAAGTCATAGGTCAAAGTTTTGGAAGGAAAGAGACAGGTAGTCTGGATTAGAAAGGAACAAATCGGTTGACATATTGTAACCCCGAGATGGCGACTATATTATTATTATCGACGCATGTAATAGTCAGTGGCGTCACCATACTGTATTTTATATTATTTTAATTTCTGGCACATCTCAGCTGCTTTTCGGCAATAATTATGTAGACATTTCGTTTATCTTATTCATAATCATAAATTTATTATACATATTCTAACA
>NW_020536999.1:3680342-3690342 GCF_003426905.1 Ctenocephalides felis | reverse complement strand
TAGTGAAATTAAACAGGACTTCTACAAAGTCTTCAACAAGTATTTCAAATTAAACGCTAGATGGTCCGAGAAGAAAAATGTACCACCATTAGGTAATGCTAATACAAGCAGACAAGAAGTGGAGAAGTTTTATTCGTTTTGGTATAATTTTGAATCTTGGAGGGAATTTTCTTACAATGATGAGGAAGAGAAGGAGCGTGGACAGGATCGAGAGGAGAGGCGGTGGATTGAGAAACAAAACAAAGCTGTGAGGGCGAAGAAAAAGAAGGAGGAGATGGCCAGGATACGATCTCTGGTCGATATGGCTTATAATAATGATCCGAGGATAGCTAAGTTTAAACAGGAGGAGAAGGATAGGAAATTGGCTGCTAAACGAGCAAAACAGGTAAAGAATAGAAATTTTATATATATATATATATATATATATATATATATATATATATATATATATATATATATATTTAATACATAAAGTTTTTCATATATTTAGAGTCCCAGTTAGACTCTACTTTAATGGACAAGTATATGAATACAAATAACATAATATACAAATATATAAAATTTATTTATTTATCTAACATGACTCTGTATCAAGAAAAAAATATATATTAAACAATTATAACTAAATGTAAATATAAATAATAGAAATGAAAATAAAATGCAAGAAACTGATCACACAAATTAGAAGCAATAAACAAACATCTTGTATATAACAATCATTAATTTAACTAACTAATCAAATAATAATAAAACCAAGAATGTTTATTTTTGAATGTTATTTATTTTTTCATATCAAGTATATAATTTGTTTAATATGTTATTTGTTTTAAATAATTTGTGAGATAAGTTTACCATATTTAATTATTTTTTTTAGTAATATTATCTATTTTATAAATTACCTTTTGCTTGTCAGCAGGGATTTTTCTTCCAAACAATTTTTACTAATATTTTTTCTAGTCAGTAGAGTTCTTTTTTTTACTCTTATATTAATCTCTTATTAATCTCTCAAAGTCTCTTTATTGAACTATATTTATTAATATTTTATCTTGGAGTCCTTCTTTTTAAATTATTTTTGCTGGTCGTTGGAGTCCCTTTTTGAACTATTTTATATTGATGTTTTTTCTTGGATTCCTTTTTTTTAATCATTTTTGATAGTTTGCTTGTCAGTAGAGTCTCTTTTTGAATTATTTTTTATTATTTTTTATCATTAGCAGTCATCTATCTTTTTATTGAAATTTTTGCTCATCAGTAGAGTCCTTTTTTGAATTATTTTTGATCGTTAGCAGAGTTTTCTATTTATTTACTTTTATTAATATTCTTGAGAACAATTGAGTATCATTTTTGATATTTTTGATCGTCTGTAGAGTCTCTTTTTTATCTTCTTTATTGATATTTTATTTTTGCTCATCAATAGTCCCTTTTTGGACTATTTTTTCTTTTTTTTGCTTGAAGTCGTTTTTTTTTAATCCATTTTTGTATTATTTTTTATTGTCAGTAGAGTCCCTCTTTTTTAAAATATTTTTAGTAATATTCTTAAGATCAGTAGAGTCCCTTCTTTGAAATATTTTTGATATTCTTGCTCGTCAGTACAGCCCTTTTTTGAATTATTTTTAGTAATGTTTTTGATCGTCAGTAGAGTTCTTTTGTTATTCTTACATTAATATTTTTGCTCGTCAGTATAGTCTCTTTTTTGAACTATTTTTTTTAATTATATATTTTGCTTGGGGTCGTTTTTTTTTTAAATTATTTTTGATATTTTTGCTCGTCAGTAGAGTCCCTTTTTAGTACTATTTTTGATATTTTTGCTTGGAGTCCATTTTTTAAAATTATTTTTGATATTTTTGTCAGTAGAGTCTATTTGTAGTACTATTTTTATTGATATTTTTGCTTGGTGTCCCATTTTTATTTATTATTTATATTTTCGCTCGCCAGTAGAGTCCTTTTTTATCTTTTTATTGTTATTTTTGATCGTCAGTAGAGTCCATTTGTCTTTTTTCTTGATATTTTCGATCATTAGCACAGTCCCTTTTTTCAATTTACTTTTATTAATATTTTTGTTCGACAGTAGAGTCCCTTTTTTATCTTTTTTCTTGATATTTTGGCTCGTTATCACAGTCTCTTTTTTCTATTCGTTTTTTATCATTTTTGCTCGTCAGTAGAGTCACTTTTTATTGTTTTCATAGAAGATATTTTCAAAGAAGCACAGTCTCCTTTTTCAATTCATTTTTTTTCAATATTCTCGTTCTCAAATACTTAATTACAGCATCTATTTTCTGCACTTTTTGCCCCTTATCTCCGTAACGGCTGGACCTGCCTTTGTCAAAAACTAATCAGCACATCTCCCTATCAATAGCAATCGAATTGTTTTTGTGGACGAAAAATTGTATCCGTGCATACATACACACATCCATTTTTTCTAAGGCCAAAACCATCTGAAACGTAAAGATATTTAAAAAATTTTAATTTCGATTTTTGGGCGATTGCAATAATTTAGGAGTCCATTAATTTTTGGGGTAAGGGAGGGGGTTGACTAATTATTGTGAAATATCACGAGGGAGAGGGAGGGGTATAGTAAGATATCATCTGTATTCATTTTTTACCTGAATTTAAAAAAATCTAAGCATTTTCAGAAAAATACAATTTTTCTCTAATTCTAAATATCACCACTTATCACCAAGGGGCAGGGGGGGTCCAAAAATACTTTAAAAAAATCGGTCACGTGATTGATGGACGCCCGCTAAGGTCCTTCAATTCTAACTCCGCTTGAGTAAGTTTTGCTTATTTATTTTTAAAATAAGATTTTATAATCTGTCTATAGAATAATAATGGAAGTTAATTTTTATAGTAAATTTTTTGAATATTTCATTACTATAAGGGAAGTTCCAGCAATTGGCATGATGCCATACACCACTAGTTTTTAATAATTTGTTTGTTCGTTTTCCGTTTTGATAATTTTGTGTTCTAAAAAAAAATAAAAATAGCGAATCTGATTTTCAGACAAAAACATTTCTGAACTTTTCCAAAAATCCCCAAAGAATCGATCACGTGATTAATAAGGTCCTTCAATTCTAACTCCGCTTGTTTAAGTTTTGTTTATTTACTTTTACAAGTAAGATCTTATGATCTGTCTATTCAATATAAATAATTGAAGTTAATTTTTTTATAATAATATTCTTGAATATTTCATTACTATAAGGGAAGCTCCAACAATTTCTCTTAAGGCACGATGCCATTTTTCACTAGTTTTTTTACTAATTTGTGTGGTAAGTTTTTTATAATTGATTAAATTATTATTTTGTTTATTTGTTTTTCGTTCTGATAATTTTGTTTTCTAAAAAAATATAAAATTACAAAGTCAGATTTTCAGATGAAAACATCAATTTCTCTAACAATTTTCATTGATATTTTTGCTTGGAGTCTCTTTTTTGAATTAATTTTAGTATTATTTTTGTTCGTTAATAGTCCCTTTTTTTAACTATTTTAATTTTTGCTTGGAGTCTCTTTTTCTTAAATTATTTTTGATATTTTTGCTTTGCTTCGGTAAATTTATAAAACTCTTAACGTATAAGTGTGATTCTTACTTCTCCCCCAGGATGCTGCCCAGGCCAGAAAGGATGAAGAAGAGAGGTTGCTCAAGGAGGCCCAACTGGCCAAAGACAGGGCCGAAGCGGCGGAGCGCTCCCGAATCGACGCCATCCGTATGGAGAGAGAGGCCCAAAAGCGAGCCCTCAAAAAGGAACGCAAAACGTTCAGGGATCTATGCAAATCCAACGACTACTACTCGACAGACCCCAATGAAAAAATCGAACACATGGCCTCCGTAGAAAAAATATGCGAGATGCTCAAAACATTGGAACTACAAAATCTCACTAAAGAAATCACAGCCAAAGGGAGAAAGGAATTTATCAAAGCTGCTAAAGATGTCGAGGAAAAACTGGAGGCTGAGAGGAAGGCTCTGTTTGAACCTGCTGCTCCTAAACAAGCGACAACAAACGGTAAGTCTTCGAATGCTGTTTTGGAATGGAATTTGGATTTGGTGCAAATGCTCATCAAGGCTGTGAATTTGTTCCCTGCTGGCACGAATCAACGTTGGGAAGTTATAGCTAATTTTTTGAATCAACACGCGCCCCAAAACAATATCAAAGTAACTGCAAAAGACGTGTTGAATAAAGCCAAGTCTCTGCAGAACACCGATTTTAGTAAAAACACTTTAAAAACAATGGCGAACGAAGCTGCTTTTGACAGTTTTGAAAAGGATAAAAAGAACGCCAGGGTTACTGATGACACCACAATAAGCGTTAAAACTGATGAGACCAAAGTACAAACAAACGGTAAAGTACCCAACGGTGTCTCAACACCTATTATAGAAAATGTAAAGAAAACCACTAGCACAAATATGCAAAATGGCATCAAAGCTCCTGAAGACAAAAAAGAAACCTCCACCTCCACCACCAAACCTTGGTCCAAACTAGAACAAGAACTTTTAGAACAAGCTATAAAAACTTACCCCAACACCACCCCCGATCGATGGGACAAAATCGCTGAATGCATCCCTGACCGCAACAAAAAAGAATGTATGAGAAGGTTTAAAGAGCTCGTGGACATGATCAAGGCCAAAAAGCAAGCCCAACAACTAAACGGTAAATCTTAGCCCAAAGAATATAAATTTTATAATATTTTCAATCTGTACTAAATCACAATTTTTTATTCTTGTGACTATTTTATACAAATTTTGTACAATTTATTTTTCTGACATTGTTTTATTTTGTACATAAATATATCACGATGCAAACAAACACAATATTTGATAAATTTTAAAGATTTTATTGAATATTAAATAATAGTTACTGCTAGTAATTATTGATAGAAAATCTGTATAAAATATTTATGTTGTACTTATATATGATTAGCGTTAATAGTAATTGTGTGAAACTGTTACAAGAATTTTGTAAGGATATTCTTTGATTTTATTATTATGATTATGAGTAATTTAGTAATATGAAATTTACTGAAACATTTGATCAATTGAAATTGTAAATATTGTTGAAACAAATAAACAAGACCGCCAAAGTAGTGTATGGTTTGAAAAAAAAACTTACGCATTTTATACTATATTTGTAAACAGTCTTATACTAAAACAGCTTTCAGTTAAAATAGTCCAGTCATTTGGTCGTTTTGCCGGTACAGTACTCCGGGAATTCTGAAAATTGGTTATCTTATGGATTTCGAGGTGCTCTTTTACGAAAATCAACTTTGCCACCTCTAATTTGAACGGCAAGATGCCGCCATATTGGAAAAATGGCGTCAAAAAACAGTTTTTTTTAAAATATCTCCTTTCTGGCTCATTCTACGATAAAAGTATCTATGTACGAATTAAACTAGATAAAATTTCCTACAATTCTTTAGAAAACCGTTTTTTTGTAAAATTGATAGTTTGAGAGTACGGCCGCCTCAAAGTCTTGATACTATTGCTCCCGCCGTAGTATCAAATCTCTCCATATATGACAGCACTTTGAACTTGACCATATTCTCTCTAATAATAAGAAATAAATATTTTCAATGTTAAATTAAGCGAATAAGATCTAGAAATAAAATAATTCAAATATTTTTCTATTTTTTTTGCTGATTTTTTAATACTTCAAGCTACATATTTATAGCTACTTTGCCATTGAAGTGTTAAAAAATCAGCAAAATATAGAAAAATATTTGAATTGAAATAATAGTACGAGAGTATATAACAGTGTTTGTAAATATAATATAATACGTGAATGAGTAATAGTATTTGCGTACATAATAGTACGAGAGTATATAACAGTGTTTGTAACTATAATATAGTACGTGAATGAGTAATTGTATTTGCGTACATAATAGTACGAGAGTATATAACAGTGTTTGTAAATATAATATAATACGAGAATGAGTAATAGTATTTGCGTACATAATAGTACGAGAGCATATAACAGTGTTTGTAACTATAATATAGTACGTGAATGAGTAATAGTATTTGCGTACATAATAGTACGAGAGTATATAACAGTGTTTGTAACTATAATATAGTACGTGAATGAGTAATTGTATTTGCGTACATAATAGTACGAGAGTATATAACAGTGTTTGTAAATATAATATAATACGAGAATGAGTAATAGTATTTGCGTACATAATAGTACGAGAGTATATAACAGTGCTTGTAAATATAATATAATACGAGAATGAGTAATAGTATTTGCGTACATAATAGTACGAGAGTATATAACAGTGTTTGTAAATATAATATAATACGTGAATGAGTAATAGTATTTGCGTACATAATAGTACGAGAGTATATAACAGTGTTTGTAAATATAATATAATACGTGAATGAGTAATAGTATTTGCGTACATAATAGTACGAGAGTATATAACAGTGTTTGTAACTATAATATAGTACGTGAATGAGTATTTGCGTACATAATAGTACGAGAGCATATAACAGTGTTTGTAACTATAATATAGTACGTGAATGAGTAATTGTATTTGCGTACATAATAGTACGAGAGTATATAACAGTGTTTGTAAATATAATATAATACGAGAATGAGTAATAGTATTTGCGTACATAATAGTACGAGAGTATATAACAGTGCTTGTAAATATAATATAATACGCGAATGAGTAATAGTATTTGCGTACATAATAGTACGAGAGCATATAACAGTGTTTGTAACTATAATATAGTACGTGAATGAGTAATTGTATTTGCGTACATAATAGTACGAGAGTATATAACAGTGTTTGTAAATATAATATAATACGAGAATGAGTAATAGTATTTGCGTACATAATAGTACGAGAGTATATAACAGTGTTTGTAAATATAATATAATACGAGAATGAGTAATAGTATTTGCGTACATAATAGTACGAGAGTATATAACAGTGTTTGTAACTATAATATAGTACGTGAATGAGTAATTGTATTTGCGTACATAATAGTACGAGAGTATATAACAGTGTTTGTAAATATAATATAATACGAGAATGAGTAATAGTATTTGCGTACATAATAGTACGAGAGTATATAACAGTGCTTGTAAATATAATATAATACGCGAATGAGTAATAGTATTTGCGTACATAATAGTACGAGAGCATATAACAGTGTTTGTAACTATAATATAGTACGTGAATGAGTAATAGTATTTGCGTACATAATAGTACGAGAGTATATAACAGTGCTTGTAAATATAATATAATACGCGAATGAGTAATAGTATTTGCGTACATAATAGTACGAGAGCATATAACAGTGTTTGTAACTATAATATAGTACGTGAATGAGTAATAGTATTTGCGTACATAATAGTACGAGAGTATATAACAGTGTTTGTAAATATAATATAATACGAGAATGAGTAATAGTATTTGCGTACATAATAGTACGAGAGTATATAACAGTGTTTGTAACTATAATATAGTACGTGAATGAGTAATGTATTTGCGTACATAATAGTACGAGAGTATATAACAGTGTTTGTAAATATAATATAATACGAGAATGAGTAATAGTATTTGCGTACATAATAGTACGAGAGTATATAACAGTGCTTGTAAATATAATATAATACGCGAATGAGTAATAGTATTTGCGTACATAATAGTACGAGAGTTATAACAGTGTTTGTAACTATAATATAGTACGTGAATGAGTAATAGTATTTGCGTACATAATAGTACGAGAGTATATAACAGTGTTTGTAAATATAATATAATACGCGAATGAGTAATAGTATTTGCGTACATAATAGTACGAGAGCATATAACAGTGTTTGTAACTATAATATAGTACGTGAATGAGTAATAGTATTTGCGTACATAATAGTACGAGAGTATATAACAGTGCTTGTAAATATAATATAATACGCGAATGAGTAATAGTATTTGCGTACATAATAGTACGAGAGCATATAACAGTGTTTGTAACTATAATATAGTACGTGAATGAGTAATAGTATTTGCGTACATAATAGTACGAGAGTATATAACAGTGTTTGTAACTATAATATAGTACGTGAATGAGTAATAGTATTTGCGTACATAATAGTACGAGAGTATATAACAGTGTTTGTAACTATAATATAGTACGTGAATGAGTAATAGTATTTGCGTACATAATAGTACGAGAGTATATAACAGTGTTTGTAATATATATAGTACGTGAATGAGTAATAGTATTTGCGTACATAATAGTACGAGAGTATATAACAGTGTTTGTAAATATAATATAATACGTGAATGAGTAATAGTATTGCGTACATAATAGTACGAGAGTATATAACAGTGTTGTAACTATATATAGTACGTGAATGAGTATTTGCGTACATAATAGTACGAGAGCATATAACAGTGTTTGTAACTATAATATAGTACGTGAATGAGTAATAGTATTTGCGTACATAATAGTACGAGAGTATATAACAGTGTTTGTAACTATAATATAGTACGTGAATGAGTAATAGTATTTGCGTACATAATAGTACGAGAGTATATAACAGTGTTTGTAACTATAATATAGTACGCGAATGAGTAATAGTATTTGCGTACATAATAGTACGAGAGCATATAACAGTGTTTGTAACTATAATATAGTACGTGAATGAGTAATAGTATTTGCGTACATAATAGTACGAGAGTATATAACAGTGTTTGTAAATATAATATAGTACGTGAATGAGTAATAGTATTTGCGTACATAATAGTACGAGAGTATATAACAGTGTTTGTAAATATAATATAGTACGTGAATGAGTAATAGTATTTGCGTACATAATAGTACGAGAGTATATAACAGTGTTTGTAAATATAATATAATACGTGAATGAGTAATAGTATTTGCGTACATAATAGTACGAGAGCATATAACAGTGTTTGTAACTATAATATAGTACGTGAATGAGTAATAGTATTTGCGTACATAATAGTACGAGAGTATATAACAGTGTTTGTAAATATAATATAGTACGTGAATGAGTATTTGCGTACATAATAGTACGAGAGTATATAACAGTGTTTTGTAACTATAATATAGTACGTGAATGAGTAATAGTATTGCGTACATAATAGTACGAGAGTATATAACAGTGTTTGTAACTATAATATAGTACGTGAATGAGTAATAGTATTGCGTACATAATAGTACGAGAGTATATAACAGTGTTTGTACTATAATATAGTACGTGAATGAGTAATAGTATTTGCGTACATAATAGTACGAGAGTATATAACAGTGTTTGTAACTATAATATAGTACGTGAATGAGTAATAGTATTTGCGTACATAATAGTACGAGAGTATATAACAGTGTTTGTAAATATAATATAATACGTGAATGAGTAATAGTATTTGCGTACATAATAGTACGAGAGTATTATAACAGTGTTTGTAACTATAATATAGTACGTGAATGAGTAGTATTTGCGTACATAATAGTACGAGAGTAATAACAGTGTTTGTAACTATAATATAGTACGTGAATGAGTAATAGTATTTGCGTACATAATAGTACGAGAGTATATAACAGTGTTTGTAAATATAATATACGAGAATGAGTAATAGTATTTGCGTACATAATAGTACGAGAGTATATAACAGTGTTTGTAAATATAACGTAGTACGTGAATGAGTAATAGTATTTGCGTACATAATAGTACGAGAGTATATAACAGTGTTTGTAACTATAATATAGTAAGTGAATGAGTAATAGTATTTGCGTATATAATAGTACGAGAGTATATAACAGTGTTTGTAAATATAATATAGTAAGTGAATGAGTAATAGTATTTGCGTACATAATAGTACGAGAGTATATAGCAGTGTTTGTAAATATAATATAGTACGTGAATGAGTAATAGTATTGCGTACATAATAGTACGAGAGTATATAACAGTGTTTGTAAATATAATATAATCACGTGAAGGAGTAGAGTAATAGTATTTGCGTACATACTAGTACGAGAGTATAT
>NW_020536999.1:3672531-3679342 GCF_003426905.1 Ctenocephalides felis | reverse complement strand
TCTATTATCTCGTCGTAGTAGCAAGATTGTCGTCGCTAGTTTTGTCTATAATGTTGTCCGTTCACCTTGATGTGTAGTTAGCACAATATATTTCTAAATCATTTTTATTCATAAATTTCCTTTTTACTGGAAATGCAGCATAAGGAAGAAGTTTCCGATAGCGAGCAAATTAAGGAACCTAAACCAATCGAAACTACTGATCTCGAGCAAAAAGAAACCGAAGTTGTAAGTAATAACCTTCGAAGAAGAAATGTCCGTAAATGTGATAAATCTTATAGCAATATTTGTACAAATTCACTAGATATTGGTCTTCCGGATAAACCTTGCATTGATAATTTCAATCCTTTATCCCATGTGCCTTACGAGCTTCCTACTGAAGATTTAAATCCTAAATTCTTTGATAATTTTTTCAATGATGTTTTACCCTATGAGTTACCATCCGATACCAATTGCATCAGACGAAAAGCAAAATCTATATCCCCAGATAGATTTAGGCGAAATGTTATTTTGGAAACGGTAGATGCCTGGTCAAATTTAGAAGATAGATCAGAGTCTGGTGATTTAGGTCTGGGTGATGCACTTTTGTTAAAGCCTCTAGTTTTTGGTGGTACTTTTCCTATAGATGCACCTACTGATGTAGCAAAACCCAATAATAATAATGGTAGTAATAATAGTTTTAGTAATGATAGTAGTGACGAGTCGGATTTGGAGCCGGAAATTTCGGATAGGAAGTTTAAGGAGATTTTAGATCAATTTAAAGCTGATGATAAAGATGATAAGGTTGATAAGGATTGTGTAGAGTATCCCAGGACTTTTGATATAGATGCTCCGTTTTGAACTTGTTTTACAGCAAAGTTTTTAAATTGATAGGTTGTTGAAGTAGTTAATTTTTACGACCTAAGAAATAAGTTTTACTTGTTTGAATAAAGTTCTTATAATTTTTTTCTTCTTGGGAACCAGTTCCCAGATAAAATAGTAATGCTATGGTTTATTACTCACGTGAGGTTTTTTGGGGAAGGCGGGGGGGGGGGGGTTGACAAAAAATTCGAAACATTACTTAGGGGAAGAGAGAGGAGTCTAGTAGTAAGATATCACGTGTATTTATTAAATTATTAAAAAAACTAAACAAATGTCTTCGAATAATTTTACGTAACTAAAAATACACGTGATGTATTGGGGAGAGGAGTAATTTTAATATCATCAAGGAGGAGGGGAGGTCCAAAAATCCCTAAAAAATCGATCACGTGATTAATAGACGACCCCTTAGCATAAAATTTCCATTTTATCGGAGAATTAACCGCTTATCGGAAAACGGCAGCATGGGATAACAAATAACATAATGGCGCTTCGCTAAAACAAAATGGCGCTTCGCTAAAACAAAATGGCGCTTTGCTAAAACAAAATGGCGCTGCGTTAAAAGAAAATGGCGGAGCGTTTTAACAAAACGAGGGAAAATAGTATAAGTAAAATAAAGTAGTACAAAATGGAAAAATGAATATAAAATGTGCTTTCAAATTAGCTGAATTTTTTAAAGCCTATTTGTATGTTATAAACAAACTACTATATTAATATTTCATATTTTTGCCAATACACATATAGCGAGTGCTCTTAAATATTTGCAATATAGAAATAAGCTTATTAAACACCTACTTTAGTATTTAAATTAGTCCATTAGCTATAGTTAATATGATAAATAAATAACAAGTACTTAATAAATCCACATTTCTTCTGACATTTTTATCATACGACATAAGTAAAATACGTCTGGTTTTTCATCTGTTAAAAGCAAACTAAATATGCTATGTACTTCAAATTTTAAACAAATTAACAACAAAGCATTTATTATCAGAGATATTTCATTTTAAATTAATTTTCTCTAGTTAGGATGACGCACATACTGCGTCGAAACGTTTGCTTTCAAAAGTTTCAAGAATTTATAAACATACGAGAAAGAGACAGATTGATGATGCGCGAGATAGATAGAAACAGAAAGAGATAGACAGACGGAAGGCAAAATAGATAGAAAGAGAAGGAGATAGATAGATGGAGAATGAAATAGATATAGAGAAAGAGATAGATAGATGAAGAGAAAAATAGATAGAAAGTGAAGGAGATAGATATATGGAGCGGGAGATAGATAGAAAGAGAGGGAAATAGATATCAGAAAAAAGATAGATAGAGAGAAAGTAAGATAGATAGATGGAAAGCGAGATAGATATAGAGATGGAAAAAGATAGGGACATGAGTATAGAGTGAGAAAGAGTTGCGTAATTTATGGACGTCTTCTCCTTGATTTTGTATGTTTTTTCTTTTGGTTTAATATTTTTCAGATCACTCTTCTTTATAGTTATTGAAATATAGATATTGAAAATATTGTAAATGCATTATTAGAGTACAATTGTTTATAACAAAATGTGATATTAGATTTGGTAATAAATGTCAATTATTTATTGCAAACCGGTTGATTGATTTATTTTGTGTTGGTTTTGTTTTTGTTTCTTACATTTTTTTCATGATTTTTTAAACCTTTGCATGTATATGGACACCAAATCTCACATCACAGAGACTTTTCCAAAAAAATTAAATTAATTGAAAAATTAAACAAATTTAAATTATTGATTGTATATTAAAAAGAGATTTAATTAATTACGGTTGTTTGTTTTTGTGTTGTTCAATTTCTTGGTATACATTTTTCTTCGAAATGTGTGAACCAAAAATCCAACTAGTGGTGTATGGCATCGTGCCTTAAGGCAAGTTGCTAAAACCTCCTGTGTATCGTAATGAAATATTCGAGAAACTTTAAACGTTTTCAAATATATTATTACAAATTCTGTAACTTTGATTATTTTTGCTATCTTGTTATATCTGAGCAAATCAAAGGTAAATCATAAATCATTAATCTCCATAAATTTAACAATTATCACTTCATTTCGAATTCAATTTAAAAAAAAAATAGAACACAAAATTGAAAAAGTGCTCCCGTATAGTCACAGTCTGAACGCATTTGCAAATAATTCTGTGCGACATTTTCACTTATACTGTGCTTAGCTTGGCGGCATTTTCACATTTTTCAATAGTTTTCACAAAATTAGAAAAGTGCTCCAGTTCCTAAACAGTCTAAACGCACTTGGGTGAACATTTGTACCAGAGTGGCGCTTAGACTGTGCTTAGCCTGGGTATTTTTTTGATTCAAATTTTTAATCAGAAATTACAAAAATATTTTATGGAAAATAAAAAAAGATATAATAATTTTTTATCCTCAAAAGCAATTGTTTCGTCAATACAAGCAGAAAGTTTTTTAGATCATTCAAATCGGACGCTTAGTTCACTCAAAAAGCTGTCATTTTTTGCACACTTTGCTCCGTATCTCCGTAACGATTGGACCTGCCTTTGCCAAAAACCAATCAGCACATCTCCCTACCAATAGGGATCGAATGTTTTTTAAACCATTCAGATCGGTTGATCCGTGCGCCCAAAAAGGGGGAAGAAAAATTGTATCACACACACACTTACACACACACATCCATTTAGTTTCTAATGTATGCCAGTAAAATGTTCAGAAACCTTCAAAACGTCGAGAAATGCAAAAATTTTCATTTTCGATTTTCGGCCCATTACTATAACTACCCTACGGGAAGTTAAAAATGAGTCAAAAAATCATTTTTTATATTCAAATTGGCAAAACTTGCGATTTATTTTTAACTTCCCGAAGGAGAAGAGAAGTATATCACTGCACTGCACAATTTTTATGTCATATTTTTTTCCATCAGCAACCAACTCAGAGCATGCCCCAAATATCGATGCCAAACTCGTCCCCTGGTGCAGGAGCACCAAAGAAAAATTTCATGGACCATGACCCCTTCACCGGAGAAGACTTTTCCTCAAAAAGTTCCAAAGTCGAAGATTCCACTGACGGAAGTAAAAAAGACAGAAAGATTTCCGACGGGAGCAATTCTGGCGGCAAACAGACCGCCAGTGGCGGCGGAGGCTCTGGCTGGTTCGGGGGCATCTGGAACAGACTGTCGATGAAGCCTAAGAATCAGATGATTTTGCCTGATGATAAAAACCCAGCGGTAAGTGGAATGAAAATATTAGTAGTGATAGTTTGATTAACTAACTAGCTGACCCGGCAAACGTTGTTTTGCTAAGTAAGGTAAATTCTAAACAATTTCTAGAGAATCAAAAATATTAATACTTTAAGTGTGTAAGGATGTGTTGTTTGAATGCTATTTACAATGAGGTATTATAAAAACAATAAACCCCATTAGTCTATATTTTGTCTGGAAGTTTTGTACACTTTCTATACAAAACATGGTATAATCCAATTCAAGTCTTTTTTGGTCTTTCGACTTATTGATTACGTTTCAAGTTTTTCAAATTCTTTTTGGATTCTGGATTTTGTGTATAATTCTAAATAATACTACTAAGCTTATACAAAATTTTGAAATTTCTGCGAGGAGAGATAGAAAATGAATTCGGTATTTCTTCTTTGACCTGTTTTTTAAAAAGTTTCAAGTAACATTTGATGAATTAAAGTAAATTTAATAAAAAGTATACATGTATAACAGGGCGAGGCACAAAGGTCCAATTTAACTTTGAGCAAATATTAATTATATTATGAAAACCAAAACGATTATATCACAACGAATAACACATTTCAAACGAACAATTATCTGACTGCGTTCAGTAAAACTATCAGCTACTTCATCATTGTAGAAATGTGCTTTTTTGATGTCTTTCAAAAATTTGTTATCCTAGACCTTATTACCCCATAGACGGGGTAACTTGGAACGGCCAGGTGGCAAACAGGTTTAATGTCTTATTTTAATTTTAAAGGTATTTTACGAAATATAAATACAAAATTACAAGGAATTAGTATTTTTAGGATCTAATGAGCTCTTCAGGTCGTTTCGTTTGTACTACAGACTTGTAATTTTAGTATTTTAATCCTAAATGTGTCTACTATATAGTGTAGTAGCACAATTAGTAAAATTTGTTTCCGCTCGTAAGAAATTATCAATTGTTTAAATAAAGTTGCGACAGTTTCATATAAAATTGCAAAACTCTACATTAATATTTCTTTTTTTAATTTTGAAAATAATTACACTTTTAACTAATGCTAGGAGGAAAATACTATTATTATGGATTTTCAAAGATTACTGTTTATCACACTAGAGCAAAGTCATGAGAATCAACTGGTTATCACAGCTGGTTATACATCTTTTTCCCTCTACTTTCAAATATTGTTGTTAAACAATGCTTAACTTTATTGGTTTTTGACACATCGATGGTGGACAATTATAAATGGGAAAATATTATTTGACAAAATGTTCCTTTGATCGATATCAAATTTAGGTTCTGAATTTAAATAACATAACTAAAAAACAATATAACCTAGAAAATGTTTTATAAATACCAATGGGTATATAATTATACAAATGAAATCTTTTAGAGCACCGTGTTTGAGAAAAATATGCCAAAAAGTGCATTTTCATATTAACATTTCAAAAAAGTTGATATTTTGAGTTTCCTGTAACACTTGCGATCCGTTTAATAACGTTTTTGTGTATAAATAAAACTACAAACAACACTACTTACTACAATTTAGTCACAATTAAATAATATTCACGTAAAGCATCCTATTAAACGTAATTGAACATCGTCTGTCGAAAACGTTTGACATTTGACGTATTAGCCACCGTCCATTGTTTTATTCAAATTACGCTTCTACAAAAAATGTCAAATTAAAATGTGAAGTTTCTACACGATTTTGAAATAATTCTTCACCTTTCCAACAACCTACTGATTAGCACGAATTTTGCAAGACTAAGACTGGCCAAATCGGTTTAGCCGTTTTCGAGTTTTAGCGGATCATTTTAGCGAGAGCTCCATTTTTATATACAAGATTATTATTTTCCAGATCGTTTGGGATCCTGTGAAGAAAAAGTGGATAAATTCAGAAGGCGGTGAAGACGAATCGAACGGGGACCTCAAACCGCCTCCGAAATTGGCAGATTTGATGCCTTCTCCTCAGCCACAACCACAACCACAACCTCAGTTGAATGAACCTCAAAACTCGATTCCTCAAATTAATTATCCGCCTCAATCACCTTTGATGATGAATACTGGAAATGGTAGCAACGGTGTTAAGGAAGAAGTGGTTAAGGCTGAGAACAAGACTCCTTCTTTGCAGTCGAACATGTACAAGATGCAGAGGAATAGAAGTAAGTGGAAATAGACGGATGAATATATATATAATATATATATATATATATATATATATATATACTAGATGACCCGACAGACGTTGTCCTGCATCCATGTCTAGTCTACAATTTTTTAATATAATATATTAATATTCACCGTTCGCCTAAAAATAATAATCATTGTTTTTTAAATTACTCTTCTCGCCAAAATGCATATACATTTATAATATGAACGATGTTAAATGTAGAACTGCTTTAAATAAAATGATGAGTCTCAATTCCCACACTATATTCGTAATTGAAGTCTTTTAAACGGTATAACATGACCATTACGATAACATAACACTGGTACTTCATGTTGGATTAAATTAATTTAATTTTTAATTATTTAAGATATCTAAAATTGTATTTTAAACTTCTCCTAATCGATATCGTGAGGGCCGAATTGTATGTATTCATCTCTACTTTCCCATTTGTTGTTATAAAGTAAAATTTTTACGAATTTTAAAAATATTGTGGAAAGATTACTAAAAGTTGCAAAGAAATTATATATTGAAAAAAAAAACTATATTGAAAATTTAATAACAACCGAATCCTGTGTTGGC
>NW_020536999.1:3657531-3667531 GCF_003426905.1 Ctenocephalides felis | reverse complement strand
TTTTTTAATTTGCTTAGCACAAACTAATTAAAATTTACTACAGTTACATATAAATTATGTTATATACCCTAATACAAAATTTTTGAATAGTTTGAACTAACCCCAACGTTTTATGCGTATTTGAAATACATGAATTTGGGACATTTTTTTAAAATAATTCAAAAATTTTATATTGAGCACTCTTTTATGATTGGCTTCATAAAACTAGATATAAATTTACTACAATTTCATAAGCACAGTTTACAAATAAATCACTTCTCATAGGCCTTTAATATTTTGAACTTTGACTTCAATTTTTTTTAGAAACGCACCCAAGCAAGCTAAAGTATATAAAAATAAATGAAGATCTTTCTAGTTTTGGGTATTTTTATATTTAGTTCGCGCCACTTTCTAAGAAAAATTTTAGTTAACGGTTTAGTCCTTTTTTAAGACAAAATTCAATTAAATATTTTTTTTAATATATTCGTTACGGTTCGGCAGAGTTTGAAAATTAAAAAACTAAAACAAAATTAAATTTAAATTAAACTGAAAATTAAAAAAACAAATGCATCGAAATGTCAAAATGTAGTCGCAATATATGATTTTATTCTATTTACAAGGGCGTACAAATTGTTCGTGAGTGAATCAATTTGTACTTTGAATAATTCAATTTTGGCGCCGTTTTGTGTCCGCAATATGGCGCTCGGTTGACAGTGACAAGTGACAAGCTTCATTCGGTCAGTCAGTCTCTCGCAGCAAGGGAAAAGCCTAAAAGGTATATTTTCAGCTTATTCTGAAAATAAAACGATTGAGAGTCCCGTCGCTTACCTGTGATATTAATTAGTGTAATACGGAACATTCTTATTAATTGGCAAGTCAGCAAATACATTCGTAACCGCTGTCGGACTATTCTACTTGGAACCACGTGCGAGGTTATGTTAACCTATAGTTAGTTAAGTTTTAATGCCAGAAATATGGCACAGCAAAAAATTGTGCCCTGTAACGTGGTTGCTGTCTATCAACCTTATCTTCAGAGAAATGTCGACGTTCTGGGCGACGCTTTTACATGGTACATATCTTTAATCCATAAGCCATATGTAGCCCCTGCGGAGCCCCAAGTTGTCGAAGAGGAAAAGGACGATTTGTCGGAACAAGAGATAGTGTTTGAAGATGATGTCGATTATTTGCGAAGCCTGGACCCTAAAGAATGGAAAGATCAAGACCACTATGCCGTTTTAGGTATCAAAAACCTTAGGATAAAAGCCACCGATGATATTATCAAACGCGCTTACAGGAAAAAAGTATTAAAACACCACCCCGACAAACGGAAGGGTCAAGGTGAAGAAATCAGGCCGGACGATGATTATTTCACTTGCATTACTCGGGCTTATGAAATCTTAGGCACTCCAATCAAACGTAGATCATACGACTCTGTAGATCCTGAATTCGACGACTCTCTCCCTACGGCTAGTGAAATTAAACAGGACTTCTACAAAGTCTTCAACAAGTATTTCAAACTAAACGCTAGATGGTCCGAGAAGAAAAATGTACCACCATTAGGTAATGCTAATACAAGCAGGCAAGAAGTGGAGAAGTTTTATTCGTTTTGGTATAATTTTGAATCTTGGAGGGAATTTTCTTACAATGATGAGGAAGAGAAGGAGCGTGGACAGGATCGAGAGGAGAGGCGGTGGATTGAGAAACAAAACAAAGCTGTGAGGGCGAAGAAAAAGAAGGAGGAGATGGCCAGGATACGATCTCTGGTCGATATGGCTTATAATAATGATCCGAGGATAGCTAAGTTTAAACAGGAGGAGAAGGATAGGAAATTGGCTGCTAAACGAGCAAAACAGGTAAAGAATAGAAATTTTATATATATATATATATATATATATATATATATATTAAATACATAAAGTTTTTCATATATTTAGAGTCCCAGTTAGACTCTACTTTAATGGACAAGTATATGAATA
Organism: Ctenocephalides felis; assembly: GCF_003426905.1. NCBI lineage: Eukaryota > Metazoa > Arthropoda > Insecta > Siphonaptera > Pulicidae > Ctenocephalides > Ctenocephalides felis. The sequence goes on along the minus strand of NW_020536999.1, from coordinate 3,665,576 downwards.
CAAATAACATAATATACAAATATATAAAATTTATTTATTTATCTAACATGACTCTGTATCAAGAAAAAAATATATATTAAACAATTATAACTAAATGTAAATATAAATAATAGAAATGAAAATAAAATGCAAGAAACTGATCACACAAATTAGAAGCAATAAACAAACATCTTGTATATAACAATCATTAATTTAACTAACTAATCAAATAATAATAAAACCAAGAATGTTTATTTTTGAATGTTATTTATTTTTTCATATCAAGTATATAATTTGTTTAATATGTTATTTGTTTTAAATAATTTGTGAGATAAGTTTACCATATTTAATTATTTTTTTTAGTAATATTATCTATTTTATAAATTACCTTTTGCTTGTCAGCAGGGATTTTTCTTCCAAACAATTTTTACTAATATTTTTTCTAGTCAGTAGAGTTCTTTTTTTACTCTTATATTAATCTCTTATTAATCTCTCAAAGTCTCTTTATTGAACTATATTTATTAATATTTTATCTTGGAGTCCTTCTTTTTAAATTTTTTTGCTGGTCGTTGGAGTCCCTTTTTGAACTATTTTATATTGATGTTTTTTCTTGGATTCCTTTTTTTTAATCATTTTTGATAGTTTGCTTGTCAGTAGAGTCTCTTTTTGAATTATTTTTTATTATTTTTTATCATTAGCAGTCATCTATCTTTTTATTGAAATTTTTGCTCATCAGTAGAGTCCTTTTTTGAATTATTTTTGATCGTTAGCAGAGTTTTCTATTTATTTACTTTTATTAATATTCTTGAGAACAATTGAGTATCATTTTTGATATTTTTGATCGTCTGTAGAGTCTCTTTTTTATCTTCTTTATTGATATTTTATTTTTGCTCATCAATAGTCCCTTTTTGGACTATTTTTTCTTTTTTTTGCTTGAAGTCGTTTTTTTTTTAATCCATTTTTGTATTATTTTTTATTGTCAGTAGAGTCCCTCTTTTTTAAAATATTTTTAGTAATATTCTTAAGATCAGTAGAGTCCCTTCTTTGAAATATTTTTGATATTCTTGCTTGTCAGTGCAGCCCTTTTTTGAATTATTTTTAGTAATGTTTTTGATCGTCAGTAGAGTTCTTTTGTTATTCTTACATTAATATTTTTGCTCGTCAGTATAGTCTCTTTTTTGAACTATTTTTTTTAATTATATATTTGCTTGGGGTCGTTTTTTTTTTAAATTATTTTTGATATTTTTGCTCGTCAGTAGAGTCCCTTTTTTGAACTATTTTTATTGATATTTTTGCTTGGAGTCCCTTTTTTTAAATTATTTTTATATTTTTGCTTGTCAGTAGAGTCTATTTGTAGTACTATTTTTATTGATATTTTTGCTTGGTGTCCCATTTTAATTATTATTTATATTTTCGCTCGCCAGTAGAGTCCTTTTTTATCTTTTTATTGTTATTTTTGATCGTCAGGAGTCCACCCTTTGTCTTTTTTCTTGATATTTTCGATCATTAGCACAGTCCCTTTTTTCAATTTACTTTTATTAATATTTTTGTTCGACAGTAGAGTCCCTTTTTTATCTTTTTTCTTGATATTTTGGCTCGTTATCACAGTCTCTTTTTCTATTCGTTTTTTATCATTTTTGCTCGTCAGTAGAGTCACTTTTTATTGTTTTCATAGAAGATATTTTCAAAGAAGCACAGTCTCCTTTTTCAATTCATTTTTTTTCAATATTCTCGTTCTCAAATACTTAATTACAGCATCTATTTTCTGCACTTTTTGCCCCTTATCTCCGTAACGGCTGGACCTGCCTTTGTCAAAAACTAATCAGCACATCTCCCTATCAATAGCAATCGAATTGTTTTTGTGGACGAAAAATTGTATCCGTGCATACATACACACATCCATTTTTTCTAAGGCCAAAACCATCTGAAACGTAAAGATATTTAAAAAATTTTAATTTCGATTTTTGGGCGATTGCAATAATTTAGGAGTCCATTAATTTTTGGGGTAAGGGAGGGGGTTGACTAATTATTGTGAAATATTACGAGGGAGAGGAAGGGGAGTAGTAAGATATCACCTGTATTCATTTTTTACCTGAATTTAAAAAAAATCTGAACATTTTCAAAAAAAAATACAATTTGTCTCTAATTCTAAATATCACCACATATGACCAAGGGGCAGGGGGGTACAAAAATACTTCAAAAAAATCGGTCACGTGATTGATGGACGTCCCCTAAGGTCCTTCAATTGTAACTACGCTGGATTAAGTTTTATTTATTTTTCAAATAAGATTTTATAATCTGTCTATAGAATAATAATGGAAGTTAATTTTTATAGTAAATTTCTTGAATATTTCATTACTATAAGGGAAGTTCCAGCAATTGGCATTAAGGCGCGATGCCATACACCACTAGTTTTTAATAATTTGTTTGTTCGTTTTCCGTTTTGATAATTTTGTGTTCTAAAAAAAATAAAAATAGCGAATCTGATTTTCAGACAAAAACATTTCTGAACTTTTCCAAAAATCCCCAAAGAATCGATCACGTGATTAATAAGGTCCTTCAATTCTAACTCCGCTTGTTTAAGTTTTGTTTATTTACTTTTACAAGTAAGATCTTATGATCTGTCTATTCAATATAAATAATTGAAGTTAATTTTTTTATAATAATATTCTTGAATATTTCATTACTATAAGGGAAGCTCCAACAATTTCTCTTAAGGCACGATGCCATTTTTCACTAGTTTTTTTACTAATTTGTGTGGTAAGTTTTTTATAATTGATTAAATTATTATTTTGTTTATTTGTTTTTCGTTCTGATAATTTTGTTTTCTAAAAAAATATAAAATTACAAAGTCAGATTTTCAGATGAAAACATCAATTTCTCTAACAATTTTCATTGATATTTTTGCTTGGAGTCTCTTTTTTGAATTAATTTTAGTATTATTTTTGTTCGTTAATAGTCCCTTTTTTTAACTATTTTAATTTTTGCTTGGAGTCTCTTTTTCTTAAATTATTTTTGATATTTTTGCTTTGCTTCGGTAAATTTATAAAACTCTTAACGTATAAGTGTGATTCTTACTTCTCCCCCAGGATGCTGCCCAGGCCAGAAAGGATGAAGAAGAGAGGTTGCTCAAGGAGGCCCAACTGGCCAAAGACAGGGCCGAAGCGGCGGAGCGCTCCCGAATCGACGCCATTCGTATGGAGAGAGAGGCCCAAAAGCGCGCCCTCAAAAAGGAACGCAAAACGTTCAGGGATCTATGCAAATCCAACGACTACTACTCGACAGACCCCAATGAAAAATCGAACACATGGCCTCCGTAGAAAAAATATGCGAGATGCTCAAAACATTGGAACTACAAAATCTCACTAAAGAAATCACAGCCAAAGGGAGAAAGGAATTTATCAAAGCTGCTAAAGATGTCGAGGAAAAACTGGAGGCTGAGAGAAAGGCTCTGTTTGAACCTGCTGCTCCTAAACAAGCGACAACAAACGGTAAGTCTTCGAATGCTGTTTTGGAATGGAATTTGGATTTGGTGCAAATGCTCATCAAGGCTGTGAATTTGTTCCCTGCTGGCACGAATCAACGTTGGGAAGTTATAGCTAACTTTTTAAACCAACACGCACCTCAAAATAATATCAAAGTAACTGCAAAAGACGTGTTGAATAAAGCCAAGTCTCTGCAAAACACCGATTTTAGTAAAAACACTTTAAAAACAATGGCGAACGAAGCTGCTTTCGACAGTTTTGAAAAGGATAAAAAGAACGCCAGGGTTACTGATGATACCACAATAAGCGTTAAAACTGATGACACCAAAGTACAAACAAACGGTAAAGTACCCAACGGTGTCTCAACACCTATTATAGAAAATGTAAAGAAAACCACTAGCACAAATATGCAAAATGGCATCAAAGCTCCTGAAGACAAGAAAGAAACCACCTCCACCTCCAAACCTTGGTCCAAACTAGAACAAGAACTTTTAGAACAAGCTATAAAAACTTACCCCAACACCACCCCCGATCGATGGGACAAAATCGCTGAATGTATCCCTGACCGCAACAAAAAAGAATGTATGAGAAGGTTTAAAGAGCTCGTGGACATGATCAAGGCCAAAAAGCAAGCCCAACAACTAAACGGTAAATCTTAGCCCAAAGAATATAAATTTTATAATATTTTCAATCTGTACTAAATCACAATTTTTTATTCTTGTGACTATTTTATACAAATTTTGTACAATTTATTTTTCTGACATTGTTTTATTTTGTACATAAATATATCACGATGCAAACACAATATTTGATGAATTCTGAAGATTTTATTGAATATTAAATAGATAGTTACTACTAGTAATTATTGATAGAAAATCTGTATAAAATATTTATGTTGTACTTATATATGATTAGCGTTAATAGTAATTGTGTGAAACTGTTACAAGAATTTTGTAAGGATATTCTTTGATTTTATTATTATGATTATGAGTAATTTAGTAATATGAAATTTACTGAAACATTTGATCAATTGAAATTGTAAATATTGTTGAAACAAATAAACAAGACCGCCAAAGTAGTGTATGGTTTAAAAAAAAAACTTGCGCATTTTATACCACATTTATAAAATTGCTAAAACAGCTTTTAGGTAAAATGATTGAAATGAATGAATGAAATGGTGATGACGTGAATGTTATCAAGTATATAATTGTAAATATAATTCCAATAGAAGTTAAAAAAAAGAAACAAAAGTTTGAATTATATACTAAGTTGTCAAATATCTCCCTTCCGCTTTTTTGCTATTGGTTTATAATACAAAAAGGCGGAAGGGAGATATTTGACAACCTGATATATATTAGGGTGGTCCTTAATATGAATATTTTCGAATATCGTTGCTCCCATGGGCTCAAATGCTTCCAAATTAATAAAAAAAAATTTTCTGAAAGTTTTAGCTCTTATATTAATATTTAGATAGTCCGCAATTCAATTAAAAAGATATATGAAACTTTTAATTAAATTGCGGACCATCTAAATGTTAATATTAAGAGCTAAAACTTTGAGATTTTTTTTTTGTTAATTTTGAATCATTTGAGCCCTTGGAAGCAAAAATTTATTTAATGATATATGGTAACAATGAATATACGAAATTTTTAATAAAATTGCGGACTATCTCTGTAACAGCTTTTAGGTAAAATGATTGAAATGAGAGAATGAAATGATTAAGAATTGTAAATATAATTCTTATAATGGGAAGCAACGTATGTAGAAGTTAAAAAAACAAAAGTTTGAAATATATATGTATTAGGGTGGTTTTTAATATGAACATTTTCGAATTTTGTGGCTCCCAAGGGCTCAAATGCTTCCAAATTAATAAAAAAAAATTTTCTGGAAGTTTTAGCTCTTAATATTAATATTTAGATAGTCCGCGATTTAATTAAAAAATATACGAAACTTTTAATTACATTGCGGACTATCTGAATGTTGATATTAAGAGCTAAAACTTTTAGCGATTTTTTTTTTGTTAATTTTGAATCATTTGAGTCCTTGGGAGCAAAGAAATTTTAAAAAATGTCCATATTAAGGACCACCCTACATATATATGAATGTTATTTTGGAGACAATCGTCGAAATACAAAAGCAATAATGAACTATTTATTTATACGTCATCATTCAGCAATTTTTTTTTTTAACTATTTTACATTATCACACCAGGAATAACTCTCATAAAAAATTTAAACTAACATTAATTGAAAAATAAAACATAATAAATAAAGTATCTTTTTTTAAAATAATTTTCACTTTATTATGTTTTATTTTTCAATTAATGTTAGTTTAAATTTTTGGTGAGTGTTTTTTCTTGTGTGATACTGTTTAGTGCTGAAATAGTTTAAAAAATTGCTGAATGATGACACAGATGCGTGTCGAAACGTATCGAAACCTATAAATACTTCACTATTTATTGCTCTTTTATTTCGACGATTGGCTGCGAATTAACATTTCAAAAATATGTCTCAACGTCGAACAAAAATAGTTATATATATATATATATATATATATATATATATATATATATAAACCTTGATTATAAAATAATTAAACAATATAAAAATTGGTGGCATCAAAAACTTTAATTTTTACAATAAAATAAATAGAATAATTGAGAATAGAGACAAACATGAATTGAAATTGAAAGAGCAATTAAATAATATACAAATATAACAATATTAAATCAAGAGAAATAATACAAAAGAAGTGAATGAGAATATATATTAAAAATATGAAATACTTTTTGACATAAAAGAGCATTAAAAATTATGGATTTAATTGGATAATAATTTCTATAACATTGTATTTAATTAATTATTATTACAAAGACCTAAATTAATCTCACAATATAATAAATGATCAATAATGAATAAATGTAGAACTAAATATTATAAATAATAAAATAATCTAATAATGAATTCATAAAAATAAATTTTATATAGATCTATATAAATATTCTATCTATTTTATATAGATCTCGAGATCAGAAATTTGAATCTCTTAAAAATTTATAAAGTGATTAATAAAATATATAAAAAATTAATTAAATAAATATAAATATTTCGATTAAAGAAATATTTTCAACTTACATTTGTACAAAAAGTTAAATAAAATAGAATGATATATATTCAAATAAATATATTAGACTATTAAGATAAGAAAATAATTGAAAAAATTATAAATAAGAATATAAAAACGAGTTGAAAAATGATGTCATCATAAGCTAATTAAAAAAGTGTGAAAGAACTGAATTAATTAGAATTAATCGTACTAATGTAAGATGCAAAATATGATGGTATTTTTTTAAAACCTTAAAAAATGGTATTTTAGTCAATTGGAAAATGATATCAAGTTAAAACCATGGACTACTGTCCATGTTTTTTTTAAACACATTTTAAAAGATATATCAAGTTGAAACCATGGACTTGAAAACTAGAATGATATAAAATGAAAATATTGCTTTTTTTCTTAAGAAGATTGAATGTGAAATAATGATTTGTATCATGAATTTGTCTCCGGAGTCAGATCGAAAATAGTAAAATTAGACAGGATCTACATTAAAATAAATTTACTTGAAAAACTATCTACAAATCATTAGAAAAGATTGAAGTTAAGATGTTGTTAAGATTAAAGTTAAGATTGCTTGTACGAGATCTGTTTGGTTTAGACTATAAATAAATAAATATTTATACATTTGTTATATATATATATATATTATATATATATATATAAAGAGTGGAAAAGAATTGGTGAAGAAAGATGAGTTAAACACAGATGTAAACAACATAAAGCTTTCCTTATACATCATGGATTTGTCTCGAGTCATCAGCATCCAATTAAAAATATGTGAAATAATTGAAATAATAAATTTTAAGTACTGTTTGCTTAAGGCTTGTATGCAAACACATTGAAGTAAAAAAATACAGAAAAACTAAATAATTGATTGATATAAATATTAAAACCTGAAATGCAAAGGTTTAACATGTGTAAGCTTGTACGAAAGCTGTTTGCTTAAGACTAAAAAAATTGATGAAAAAAACTTGAGTTAAATACAGAAACAATAAAGTTTTCCTTCCATATCATAAATTTGTCTCCAGAGCCACTATCTATACATTGAAATAATTACAAAGACTATGTGAAAAGAATAAAATGATAAATTTAAAGTGCTTGCACAAAATCTGTTTACTTAGGACTTGTATACAAGCATATTAAGGAAAAAAAATACTGAAGAAGTTGAATGGTGGATACTAAAATTGATTGATATTGAAGTAAATGTTAAAACTTGAAATGAAAAGGTTGAGATGTGTAAGCTTCTAACAGAGCTGTTTGCTTAAGGCTATAAAAAGAATTCTTAAAAAGTTAAATACAGAAACAACAAAGTTTTCCTTTTAAATCATAGATTTACCTTCAAAGCCATCATCCATACCTTAAAATAATTACAAAGACTATGAAAAGACTAAAATGATAAATTTAAATTGCTTGCATAAAAGCTGTTTACTTAAGACTTGTAAACAAGCATATTAAGGAAAAAAAATA
>NW_020536999.1:3644229-3656531 GCF_003426905.1 Ctenocephalides felis | reverse complement strand
ACAAACTTTGACCTACGGTCAAGGCGATGGAGCTGAGACCGAGAACAGTTTTAACAATTATCAAATTGGGAATAATGATGGTTACGGGCAACAGATGTACGGAACACAAGAGGGAATGGGAGGTTATGGACAACAAGGTTGGTAATAAATAGTAAAAAGACTTATTAGTAATAGGACTTAATACTTTTTTTTTATTTATTGGCTTTTGAGATATATCATAAGACCAGATACCATTCATACAATTGTTTACTACAAATTCTTATTGAATAATTAACTTATAAATTAATTTTAGTATTATTAATTTTAGTATCTTCTGATTGAATATATATTTATCATATGCTACTAGTGTTTATACATTGATTGGGAAAATAACATTTTCTTTGTGTAAATTTATTGAAGTAAAACTTCTTTAGGCGCGACATGGGTGTAAAAACTTCTTTAGGCGCGACACGGGTGTAAATCCGTACAAATGCAACGAAAACGCCAACGTGAAGTTGAAGACTACGACGCTAGTAAGCGCAGCTATCGCAATTATTCGATCTAGTCTGCGAGCAAAACAAAAAATACATCAAATGTCAAATCATCATATGTCAACAACAAAACAAAATGTGTCGACTTTCACTTGACTTTTATATTTAGCTCGTAGTCTCTAAACATTTTTTGAAGTAAAACTTCTTTAGGCGCGACATGGGTTAGCAGTATAATTCGTGAGTTAATAAAAATGTCAGGATCGGAAGAATATTTTATCCCGTCCCCCATAAATAATTGTAGTGCAAATGATCGCAAATAAATAATGAAACTAAGGAAAAATCTGCGCTGCGTAAGAAATGATAGCTTTGGCTATGTATGTTTTGTATGTGATCGACTTTGGCTTCAAAGTGACTTAGAAATATCAAATGATGCTCAAAAACAAATTCTTAATAATGTTTTTTAATTTTGATTTTTTTAATATTGATTTAAATAATCAGGTTGAATGTCAAACTTGTCGAAAGATATTAAATTCGGGTAAAATTCCCACTTTGTGTAAGTTTAACGGGTTTGTTTTTCCATCTATACCAAATTATCTACCTAAACTAGATACTGTATCTGAAAGGTTAATTTCACCTAGGTTGTGTTTCATGCAAATTAGACGATTGCGACATGCAAATGGACAATTTGGAATGTTTGTCCAAATTATAAATGTGCCTGTTGACATTAATAATATGGTTAATTTATTACTTCGTAATATTGATGATGATCATTGCATTAACGTCCACATGAAAAAGCAAATGATTCATAGATCAAGCTATGTTCAGGGCTTGATAAATAAAAGAAATATAAAAGTATGGCTTCAATTTGTTAGGCAAGACGGATATTACAGCTGTTCAAGGAATGAGATTATATCGTCAGCGAAAAAGTAAAAAAATACAAACAGTAAATGAATGTATGTTAATTTTAATTACATAAAGTTCTTCAAACACAATTGTTACAGGATGAGTTAATTTGCAAAAAACAATATTGTTTAGGCGTTGTTTAACACAATCCACTGTGTGAATGAATATTACAGAATTTATTAATCAGCAATTACTTTAAAACAATCATGTCATATTTCAAGTACGACTTGATACATTATTGCTTGTAAATATTATACATATTTTTAATGTAATCATAAATATATAATTTATAATTTATTCATATATAAATGTGTATAATGATTAACGACACAATAAATGTGTGCATCACGAGTGTTACCATATTACTAATAAATTTATTCAAAATTTTTATATGATGTATTTATTTTTACTCAACTTAAATTTGCTACAATATAATTGCAAATAAGTTTTACTTCAATCGCGTGTGATCCTTACGCGCACTCTTTTTTATTATTATAACTTATTACTTATAACATTATTTGATATCGGCATTTATATATTTTCATTTTGTTTTAGATGCTACTCAGATTTTAGATCATCAAAATACTACTGAACCGATCAATCAAACTTATGCTTCTCCTACGGAACAGGAGTCTTATTGGACTCACCAGCAGACTTATCAGCTTGATGTAAGTTTTTAATGTTTTTTATTTATATAATTTTGAGTGTCAGTTTTTGTCAAAACAAAAGCTCAATTTTGTAATTGTAAAATAGACCTTGAATTGCATGGACTGCTAGTCCTCGTATGTTTTCCGTTGTATATAGTGCTCAACTGTGACGTCACATGTCTGAGCGAACATTGCCGACGACAATCGCGGAATATCTCATATGCCTAACATAGGTCTTATAATACATAAACAGGTGCATTCGATTTTATGCACATTAGTAATATTATCATTTCTTGCAAAATTATCAGCCGTCACAATTGCCATTATATCATTAAAATAAAACATACAACATATTACATTTTATCAATCAGGAGAGTCCTCGATTGTCGTCGGCAATGTTCGCTCAGACGTGTGACGTCACAGTTCACTTTTATGTTTGAGCACTTATTTTGCGCTCGATTAGCAGTTCATGTAGTATAAGGTCTATGATTTCAAGAAAATGCATGTTCGAAAATTTCTAGATTTATTTTTGAGAACGACTTTAGTAAACTAGCTGTTAGTGTCATTTAGCCTTAAGGCAAGTTGCATGAACTTTCTGCCATGTGTAAATCATAAGAAATCAATATATTAATTTCTGCACCTTAATATAAGAAACTTTTGCAGATTAATCAATTTTGCACTATTTTTGTCCTTACACATTATTCAAAAACAAACACGTACCAAATACGTACACGGAGTATTTTCTAAAAGCGCATTAAATATTAATTAATCTTTATAATTAAACCACTGGACTACAGCTGCCCTACAATATTTTAGTATGTTTATTACGACTATGTACTCTATCGTCATACAGAAAAAACTAAAATTTTCGATAACTTTCATTTATAATTACGAAGAAACGGCTCGGCCTATCTTTGTCCAAAATTAATCAGCACGACTCGCAAATAATATCTGGAATAGTTTTTGAATTTTTAAAATCGCTTCAGAATTTTTGGCCGAAACAATGGACCGACAATTTTTCACTTTTTTGCTAATTACGAAGAAACGGCTCAGCCGATCGTATTAAAAAACTAACCAACGCTAATTAGTATCAAATTTTACGAATGGCTTTTAAATTTTTGAAATTGTCCTAGTCGTTTTTGAAAAAACATCGATGAAATGTTTAATTTTAGCAAACGCTGCTCATTTTTTTTAAACTTTGATGAATTTTTAAAATTATATGCCATAGGGTTGTTATATTTTAGTATGTTCTATAAGATCATGGTAAATATCGTCAAAAAAAGTTTCACAAAAATCGTCGATTTTTTTTTAAACATTTAATCCATTTAATTACAAGAAAACAGCCCGGCCGATTTTTACCAAATACTAACCAGTATCATTCCCAACCAACATTTTCTGAATATTTTTTAAATTTCTAAAATCGATTCTTGGGCTAAAACGTGGACGAAAACTTTTACACTTTTATGCTCAAAGAAACGGCTCGGCCGATCGTCGTACAAAACTGAGAAATACTAATACTTATCTAGTTACATGGAACGGTTTTGAAATTTTTAAAATCGGTGCACCTGTTTTGACAAAACGTCGACGAAAGGTCAAAAATCGACTTATATATATTTTTCCTTAAATTTGGTCTCATTCGATTCAGAATGGCTTGAAACGTCGAGAAAACATAAAATTAGCGAATCTGATTTTTTTATGAAAACATAAAATTAGCGAATCGGATTTTTTGATGAAAACATCTCCTTCGGAAAGTTAATAAAAAAAAATTTGTTAAAAAAATTAAAAAAAGGGTTAAAGAATAGTAACTCTTAATAAAAATACTTAATAAGTTTGTTAAAGAAAAAATTATGTTTTTCTTAAAATAAAAACACTTCAGTAAAAACATTCACTCACTAAGAGTGTCATGAAAATTGGTTCGATTCGATATCACTAAATAGAGAATTGTGGTAAAAGTGTGAAAATTTAGGGCTGCATGTTTTTTTTGTCTTTGCGCCTTATAAAAAAATCATTAGGAAAATTGAACAAAAAAAATAAAAGAGATTCGCCAACCGATTTTTTGGTGAAAACAAGAACTTGTTATAGAAAAATTTATGTTCTAAGTAATCAAAAACACTTTGCTCTCACTAAGAGTGTCATCAAAATTGGTTCGATTCGATATTACTAAATAGAGAATTGTGGTAAAAGTGTGAAAATTTAGGGCCGCATGTTTTTTGTTCTTACGCCTTATAAAAAAAATACAATAGGAGAAATTGGAAAGAAAATAAAAAGTAAATAAAAAAGATTTGCCAACCGATTTTTTGGCAAAAACAAGAACTTCTTTGGCTTTCATTGAAATTTTATCTTGAGAAGCATGTCTATTATCTCGTCGTAGTAGCAAGATTGTCGTCGCTAGTTATTGTCTATAAATGTTGTCCTTCACCTTGATGTGTAGTTAGCACAATATATTTCTATATCATTTTGATTCATAAATTTCCTTTTTACTGGAAATGCAGCATAAGGAAGAAGTTTCCGATAGCGAGCAAATTAAGGAATCTAAACCAACCGAAACTGATCTCGAGCAAAAAGAAACCGAAGTTGTAAGTAATAACCTTCGAAGAAGAAATGTCCGTAAATGTGATAAATCTCATAGCAATATTTGTACAAATTCACTAGATATTGGTCTTCCGGACAAACCTTGTATAGATAATTTCAATCCTTTATCCCATGTGCCTTACGAGTTTCCTACTGAAGATTTAAATCCTAAATTCTTTGATAATTTCTTCAATGATGTTTTACCCTACGAATTACCATCCGATGCCAATTGCATCAGACGAAAGGCAAAATCTAGATCCCCAGATAGATTTAGGCGAAATGTTATTTTGGAAACTGTAGATGCCTGGTCTAATTTAGAAGATAAATCAGAGTCTGGTGATTTAGGTCTGGGTGATGCACTTTTGTTAAAGCCTCTAGTTTTTGGCGGTACTTTTCCTATAGATGCACCTACTGATGTAACTAAACGCAATAATAATAATAGTAGTAATAGTTTTAGTAATGATAGTAGTGACGAGTCGCATTTGGAACCGGAAATTTCGGATAAGAAGTTTAAGGAGATTTTAGATCAATTTAAAGCTGATGATAAGGATGATAAGGATTGTGTAGAGTATCCCAGGACTTTTGATATAGATGCTCCGTTTTGAACTTATGAGGGGTATAGTAAGATATCACGTGTATTTATGTTTCACCTGATTTTTTTTTAAAAAGAGTGCGCGTAAGGTTCACACACGATTGAGGTAAAATGTATTTGCTACTGTACAAGATGGCATTTAAGTAAAAATGAATACATCGTATAACAATTTTGAATAATGTTTATTAGTAATATGATAACACTCGTGATGCACATATTTATTAGTGTCAACCATTATGCACATTTATATAATGATAAATCATAAATTATATATTCATAGTGGCATTAAAATATGTATACTATTTAGAAACAATCATGCAATTAAAGTCATACTTAAAATATGACATGATCGGTTTGTCATTGCAATTAGCATTTAAAAATGAATCATTAGAGAAATGAAGTAATTGCTGATTAATAAATTCTATAATATTCGTTCACACAGTGGATTATGTTAAACAACGCCTAAACAAATATTGTTTTCGCAACTTTACTCATCATGTAATTGTGTTTGAAGAACTTCCTGTAATTAAAATTAACATACATTCATTGGCTGATGGTATTTTTTTTAACTTTTTCGCTGGCGTTATAATCTTATTCTTTGAACAGCTGCAATATCTGTCTTGCCTAAAAAGTATTTTCCATTTTAATAACTTCAAATATTTATAGTAACTACGAGTAATATAGAAATAATTTCTAATCAATAAACTTATGCTTAGTACACGGCACAAATGTTTAATTATTTTGAAGGAACAGGGTAAAATATTCTTTTGATTCAGGCATTTTTCATGAAATCAAGATTTGTACTACGATGTAACTTTAAGATGTTTATTTATCTGTGACGATTGCCTTGTTGATATCGGTACGCATACAACGTTGATGCCGGTACGCATACAACGACAGATTTCTATTCACATACACGACGACTATTCACAATCGACCCGTATAGAAATGATATCATCGAGAGCGAATGATGTACAGTTCGGGTGTAACGCAATTTTCGTTGCATTTGTACGGATTTACACCCTAGTCGCGCCTAAAGAAGTTTCATTTCAAAAAAATTAATATTTTACTATTTTTTCTCGTAACTAAAATACACGTGATGTTTGTTGGGGAGCAGGGGTTACTTTTAATATTACCACGTATCACCAAGGTGAACGGGGGTTCCAAAAATCCTTAAAAAATCGATCACGTGATTAAAGACGCCTCCTTACCATAACATTTCTATTTTATCGGAGAATTGGCCGCTAATCGGAAAACGGCAGCTTGGGATAACAAATAACAAAATGGCGATGCGTTAAAACAAAATGGCGGAGCGTTAATACAAAATGGCTGAGCGTTAAAACAAAAAGGCGGAGCGTTAAAACAAAACGAGGGAAAATAGTATAATTAAAATAAAGTAGTACAAAATACAAAAACGATATAAAAAATGAATATAAAATGTGCTTTCAAATTAGAAAAATATTTCATTTTTATGTTATAAATAAAGTATTGTATTAATATTTTATATTTTTGCCAATACACACATAGCGAGTGCTCTTAAATTTTTGCAATATAGAAATAAGCTTATTGAACACCTAATTTAGTATTTAAGTTAGTCCATTAGCTATAGTTACTATGATAAATAAATAATTACATATTTAATAAATCCACATTTCTTCTGACATTTTTATCATAACAACAAAAAGTATATATGGTTTTTCATATGTCAGGAGCAAACTGAATATGCTATGTACTTTAAACTTTAAACAAATTAACAACAAAGCATTTATAATCAAAGATATATTTTTATTGAATTCTTATTTTTTTCAACGAAGAAATTTGTTTTTTCGTGAATTGTCCTTTTTCTGTGGTTAAGATGACACACATACAGCGTCGAAACGTTTGGCATTTTCATCATATGCTATGTTCTTTAAATTTTAAACAAATTAACAACAAAGCATTTATAATCAACGATATACTTATATAGTTTTTTCAACGAAGAAATTTGTTTTTTTTGTGAATTGTCTTTTTTCTCTGGTTAGGATGACACACATACTGCGTCGAAACGTTTGGTTTTAAAAATTTCAAGAATTCACGTATAAGCATACGAGAAAGAGACAGATTGATGATGCGCGAGATAGATAGAAACAGAAAGAGATAGACAGACGGAAGGCAAAATAGATAGAAAGAGAAGGAGATAGATAGATGGAGAATGAAATAGATATAGAGAAAGAGATAGATAGATGAAGAGAAAAATAGATAGAAAGCGATGGAGATAGATAGAGAGAAGGAGATAGATAGATGAAAAGCGAGATAGATATAGAGATGGAAAAAGATAGGGACATAAGTATAGAGTGAGAAAAAGTTGCGTAATTTATGGACGTCTTCTCCACGATTTTGTATGTTTTTTCCTTTTTGTTTAATATTTTTCAGATCACTCTTCATTATTGTTAGATATTGAAAATATTGTAAATGCATTATTAGAGTACAATTGTTTATAACAAAATGTGATATTAGATTTGGTAATAAATGTCAATTATTTATTGCAAGCCGGTTGATTGATTTATTTTATGTTGGTTTTGTTTTTGTTTCTTACATTTTTTTCATGATTTTTAAACCTTTGCATGTAAATAGACACCAAATCTCACATCACAGAGACTTTTCCAAAAAATTTAAATTAATTGAAAAATAAACAAATTTAAAATATTGGTTGTATGTTATAAAGAAATTTAATATTTTAATTACGGTTGTTTTGTTTTTGTGTTGTTCAATTTCTTGGTATACATTTTTTCTTCGAAATGTGTGAACCAAACTTCCAACTAGTTGTGTATGGCATAGTGCCTTAATGCAAATTGCTGGAACTTCTCATACCGTAATGAAATATTCGAGAAATTTTAAACGTTTTCAAATATATTATTACAACTACTGTAACTTTCATTATTTTTGCTATCTTGTTATATTTGAGCAAATCAAATGTAAATTATAAAAAAATCAATTTATCTCCAGAACATTAACAATCGTCATTTTATTTCGAATTCAATTAAAAAAAATAATTGCTTTTAGTCGACACAAGTCACAGCCTAGTCACAGTCTAAACGCATTTTCAAATAATTCTGTGCGATATTTTCACTTATACTGTGCTTAGTATGGCGGCATTTTCACATTTTTCAATATTTTTCACAGTGCTCCAGTACATAAACATTCTAAACGCACCTGGGTAAACATTTGTGCCAGAGTGGCGCTTAGACTGTGCTTAGTCTGGGTAATTTTTTTATATGAATTTTTAATCCAAAATTACAAAAATATTTTATGGAAATTAAAAAAGATGTAATAATTTTTTATCCTCAAAAGCAATTGTTTTGTCAATACAAGCAGAAAGTCGCTTAGTTCACTCAAAACCTGCCATTATTTGCACATTTAGCTTGGTATCTCTGAAACGGCTGGGCCTGCCCTTGCCAAAAAACTAATCACCACTTTTCCCGATCATTACAAGTTGAATGCTTTTTGAATCATTCAAATCGGTTGCTCCGTTCTTTCAAAAACTCGATTTCTATTTTCTGCACTTTTTGCTCAATGTCTCCGAAACGGCTGGACCTACCTTTGCCAAAAACTAATCAGCACAAATCCCCATCAATAGGAATCTAATGTTTTTTGAATCATTCAAATCGGTTGATCAATACATATATACACACACACATAAACATTTTTTCTGAGTTATGCCTAAATGTTCAGAAACCTTCAAAACGTCGAGAAATGCAAAAAATTTTAATTTCGATTTTCGGACGATTACAATAACTTACCCTACGGGAAGTTAATAAAAAATAAATCCTTTTTTAAATATAACTAATAATGTAACCTTGTATATTCGGGAATATTTTTTTTAATAACAATACTTAGTGCGTATTGATAATTGGTAATATTAAGTCTGTTCAATAATAATTTTAAAAAAAATCTGTGATTGACTTGATTCAAGAAATCAATTTTATTTATTCAAATTGACAAAACTTGCAATTTATTTTTAACTTCCCGAAGGAGAAGAGAGGTATATCACTGCATTACCCAATTTTTATCTGTCATATTTTTTTTATCAGCAACCAACTCAGAGCATGCCCCAAATATCGATGCCAAACTCGTCCCCTGGTGCAGGAGCACCAAAGAAAAATTTCATGGACCATGACCCCTTCACCGGAGAAGACTTTTCCTCAAAAAGTTCCAAAGTCGAAGATTCCACTGACGGAAGTAAAAAAGACAGAAAGATTTCCGACGGGAGCAATTCTGGCGGCAAACAGACCGCCAGTGGCGGCGGAGGCTCTGGCTGGTTCGGGGGCATCTGGAACAGACTGTCGATGAAGCCGAAGAATCAGATGATTTTGCCTGATGATAAAAACCCAGCGGTAAGTGGAATGAAAATATTAGTAGTGATAGTTTGATTAACTAACTAGCTGACCCGGCAAACGTAGTTTTGCTAAGTAAGATATATTCTAAACAATTACTAGAGAATAAAAAATATTAATGTTTTAAGTGTATAAGGATGTGTTGTTGTTTGAATGCTATATATTAAAATGAGGCATTATAAATACAATAAACCCCAATTAGTTTGTCTATATTTTGTCAACTGGAAGTTTTATACACTTTCTATAGAAAACATGGTATAATACAATCCAAGCCATTTTTGCATGGTATTTCGATTTATTGATTAAGTTTCAAGTGTTTTCAGATTCTTTTTGCATTCTGGATTTTGTGTATAATTGTAAATAATACTACTGAGCTTATACAAAATTTTCAAATTTCTGCGAGGAGAGATAGAAAATGAATTGAGTATTTCTTCTTTGACCTGCTTGTTGAAAAGTTTCAAGTAACATTCGATGAATTAAAGTAAATTTAATAAAAAGTATAAATGTAGAGTAGGGCGAGGCACAAAGGTCCAATTTGACTTTGAGCAAATATTAATTATATTGTGATAACCATAACAATTATATCACAACAAATAACACATTTCAAACGAACAATTATCTGACTACGTTCAGTAAAACTGCCAACTACTTGTAGAAATGTGCTTTTTTGTTGTCTTTCAAAAATTTGTTATCTAGACCTTTTTACCCTATAGACGGGCTAACTTGGAACGGCCAGGTGGCAAACAGGTTTAATGTCTTATTTTAATTTTAAAAGTATTTTACAAAATAATTTCATTTTTAACTAATGCTAAAAAACTACCAACGGAAGAAAATGCTTTTATTATGGATTTTCAAATATTACCGTTTATCTCCCGATAGCATGGTCATGAGAATCAAGGTTAAAGCTCATTATACATCTTTTTCCCTCTACTTTCAAATATCTTTGTTAAACAATGCTTAACTTTACTGGTTTTTGACATATCTTACATATTTTGACATACCAGTGGTGGACCTTTTTAACCCCGGACTTTTATATATTACTATCTATTCTTTGATAAATTCTGGGAAATTATAACTGGGAAAATGTTATTCGACAAAATGTCCTTTTGATCGATACCAAATTTAAATAATATAACCTAAAATATGTTTTATATATACCATTGAGTATATAATTATACAAATGAGATCTTTCAGAGCACCGTGTTTGAGAAAAATATGCCAAAAAGTGCATTTTCATATTAACATTTCAAAAAAGTTGATATTTTGAGTCTCTAGTAACACTTGCGGCCCGTTTACTAACGTTTTTGTATATAAATATAACTACAAGCAAAACTACTTACTTCAATTAAATAATATTCACGTAAAACATCCTATTAAACGTAATTGAACATCATCTGTCAAAAACATTTGACATTTGACGTATTAGCCGCCGTCCATTTTTTTATTCAAATTATGCCTCTACAAAAATGTTCAAATTAAAAATGTAAAGTTTCTACGCAATTTTGAAATAATATCTCACCTTTCCGACAACCTACTGATTAGCACGAACTTTTCAGGACTAAGACTGGCCAAATCGGTTTAGCCGTTTTCGAGTTTTAGCGGATCATTTTAGCGAGAGCTCCATTTTTATATATATAAGACATTATCTTTTCTAGATCGTTTGGGATCCAGTGAAGAAAAAGTGGATAAATTCAGAAGGCGGTGAAGACGAATCGAACGGGGACCTCAAACCGCCTCCGAAATTGGCAGATTTGATGCCTTCTCCTCAACCTCAACCTCAACCTCAACCTCAACCTCAGTTGAATGAACCTCAAAACTCGATTCCTCAAATTAATTATCCGCCTCAATCACCTTTGATGATGAATACTGGAAATGGTAGCAACGGTGTTAAGGAAGAAGTGGTTAAGGCTGAGAACAAGACTCCTTCTTTGCAGTCGAACATGTACAAGATGCAGAGGAACAGGAGTAAGTGGAAATAGACGGATGAATATATATATATATATATATATATATATATATATATATACTAGATGTCCCGACAGACGTTGTCCTGCATCCATGTTACAATTTTTTAATATAATATACTAATATTTACCGTTTACCTAAAAATAATAATGCATGTTTTTTAAATTACTTTTCACGCCAAAATGCATATATGTACATTTATAATATGAGCGATGTTAAATGTACAACTGCTTTAAATAAAATGATGAGTCTCAATTCCCACACTACTTGGAAATTGAAGTCTTTTAAACGGTATAACATAACCATTACGATAACATAACACTGGTACTTCATGTTGGATTAAATTAATTTAATGTTTAATTATTTGAGATATCTAAAATTGTATTTTAAACTTCTCCTAATCGATATCGTGAAGGCCGAATTGTATGTATTCATCTCTACTTTCCCATTTGTTGTTCTAAAGTAAAATTTTTATGAATTTTAAAAATATTGTGGAAAGATTAGTAAAATATGCAAAGAAATTATATATTGAAAAAAAAACTATATTGAAAATTTAATATCCGAATCTTGTGTTGGCGCCCCCTAAGGCGTGCGCTCGTATTTTTTGCTTGCATCGCATTAAAGGTAGGACCGGCCCTGACTAATACTTAATTTCATATTTTAAGTGAATTAATTTGTCATATCTTGTTCATATGTGTATCATTCAATCTGCCATACATATACTGTATTTTATATTATTTTAATTTCTGGCACATCTCAGATGCTCTTTAGCAATAATAAT
>NW_020536999.1:3636729-3639229 GCF_003426905.1 Ctenocephalides felis | reverse complement strand
AAAAACTAAAACAAAATTAAATTTAAATTAAATTGAAAATTAAAAAAAAACAAATGCATCGAAATGTCAAAATGTAGTCGCAATATATAATTTTATTCTATTTACAAGGGCGTACAAATTGTTCGTGAGTGAACCAATTTGTCCTTTGAATAATTCAATTTTGGCGCCGTTTTGTGTCCACAATATGGCGCTCGGTTGACAGTGACAAGTGACAAGCTTCATTCGGTCAGTCAGTCTCTCGCAGCAAGGGAAAAGCCTAAAAGGTATATTTTCAGCTTATTCTGAAAATAAAACGATTGAGAGTCCCGTCGCTTACCTGTGATATTAATTAGTGTAATCGGAACATTCTTATTAATTGGCAAGTCAGCAATACATTCGTAACCGCTGTCGGACTATTCTACTTGGAACCACGTGCGAGGTTATGTTAACCTATAGTTAGTTAAGTTTTAATGCCAGAAATATGGCACAGCAAAAAATTGTGCCCTGTAACGTGGTTGCTGTCTATCAACCTTATCTTCAAAGGAATGTCGATGTTCTGGGGGATGCTTTTACATGGTACATATCTTTAATCCATAAGCCATATGTAGCCCCTGCGGAGCCCCAAGTTGTCGAAGAGGAAAAGGACGATTTGTCGGAACAAGAGATAGTGTTTGAAGATGATGTCGATTATTTGCGAAGCCTGGACCCTAAAGAATGGAAAGATCAAGACCACTATGCCGTTTTAGGTATCAAAAACCTTAGGATAAAAGCCACCGATGATATTATCAAACGCGCTTACAGGAAAAAAGTATTAAAACACCACCCCGACAAACGAAAGGGACAAGGTGAAGAAATCAGGCCGGACGACGACTATTTCACTTGCATTACTCGGGCTTATGAAATCCTTGGCACTCCAATCAAACGTAGATCCTACGACTCTGTAGATCCTGAATTCGACGACTCTCTCCCTACGGCTAGTGAAATTAAACAGGACTTCTACAAAGTCTTCAACAAGTATTTCAAATTAAACGCTAGATGGTCCGAGAAGAAAAATGTACCACCATTAGGTAATGCTAATACAAGCAGACAAGAAGTGGAGAAGTTTTATTCCTTTGGTATAATTTTGAATCTTGGAGGGAATTTTCTTACAATGATGAGAAGAGAAGGAGCGTGGACAGGATCGAGAGGAGAGGCGGTGGATTGAGAAACAAAACAAAGCTGTGAGGGCGAAGAAAAAGAAGGAGGAGATGGCCAGGATACGATCTCTGGTCGATATGGCTTATAATAATGATCCGAGGATAGCTAAGTTTAAACAGGAGGAGAAGGATAGGAAATTGGCTGCTAAACGAGCAAAACAGGTAAAGAATAGAAATTTTATATATATATATATATATATATATATATATATTTAATACATAAAGTTTTTCATATATTTAGAGTCCCAGTTAGACTCTACTTTAATGGACAAGTATATGAATACAAATAACATAATATACAAATATATAAAATTTATTTATTTATCTAACATGACTCTGTATCAAGAAAAAAATATATATTAAACAATTATAACTAAATGTAAATATAAATAATAGAAATGAAAATAAAATGCAAGAAACTGATCACACAAATTAGAAGCAATAAACAACATCTTGTATATAACAATCATTAATTTAACTAACTAATCAAATAATAATAAAACCAAGAATGTTTATTTTTGAATGTTATTTATTTTTTCATATCAAGTATATATTTGTTTAATATGTTATTTGTTTTAAATAATTTGTGAGATAAGTTTACCATATTTAATTATTTTTTTTTAGTAATATTATCTATTTATAAATTACCTTTTGCTTGTCAGCAGGGATTTTTCTTCCAAACAATTTTTACTAATATTTTTTCTAGTCAGTAGAGTTCTTTTTTTTACTCTTATATTAATCTCTTATTAATCTCTCAAAGTCTCTTTATTGAACTATATTTATTAATATTTTATCTTGGAGTCCTTTTTTTTAAATTATTTTTGCTGGTTGCTGGAGTCCCTTTTTGAACTATTTTATATTGATGTTTTTGCTTGGATTCCTTTTTTTAAATCATTTTTGATATTTTTGCTCGTCAGTAGAGTCCCTTTTTGAATTATTTTTTTCGTTTTGGATCGTTAGCAGAGTCACCTATCTTTTTATTGAAATTTTTGCTCATCAGTAGAGTCCTGTTTTGAATTATTTTTGATCGTTAGCAGAGTCTTATATTTATTTACTTTTATTAATATTCTTGAGATCAGCAGAGTATCATTTTTGATATTTTTGATCGTCAGTAGAGTCTCTTTTTTATTTTTTTGGTTAATATTTTATTATTGCTTGTCAATAGTCCCTTTTTGGACTATTTTTTCTTTTTTTGCTTATGGAGGCTTGGTCCATATTAATACCAATTGTAGTCATAATAAATTCCATAAAATATTATTTATATTTGGTTTATTTTATGTATGATTAATATCCACGACACTATGTGTTGTCATATTTATCGTTAA